>NC_081559.1:194685681-194693088 GCF_022355385.1 Mustela nigripes | reverse complement strand
CCCCCCCCCCCCCCCCAGATCTTCTGTTTAAAATTTGAAGGCGCAGAAAAAGTAAAGAACCTTGAGGAAGGTCAAGCTTTTGTGTTGTGTCTCAAGTTAATTAATCCATAGGATGATGGCTCCCTGAGTTGGTGATGTTCATTTTGGAGCCTCCGGTAGGTTAAGAACCTTGCCAAGGTCCAATGGCCAGTGAGCGCAAGGATGATCTGTTGGATCCCAGGCTGACTCTGCACACTCTCCCTAAAGAGGTGGTTTTCAGTCCTTTTGACCTTGACCCCCAGTCAGAAGGACCTGTTACATCTAGACTGCTCTGGTGTGTGCGGTTGCTCGGTAGAATTGAAACGAGAGCTTCGGGACTTGCTGCAGACCCTGAACTGTGAGCTCCGCGCTGGGGTGTTTTCTCGCCTTTCGTTTTCTGAAACCTGTCGTCCTCTGGGTCTCCAGGCTCCTCTCTGGTCACTAACACCTCTTGGAAGAATCTTGCTCTGTTGTGGGCCTCTGCATTGTGGCGTGGTGGGGAGAGGGCCCGGTGATTCGCAGATAAACCTGCCCTGGAGTTGGACGGCTTTGGTTGAAAAAATAAATGGGTCTAGTTCTTAGCTAATGGCTTGATGGGAATGAGCCCAAATTTCAGGCCCTGTGAGTGTGCTGTGATTACAAGGCTGTGTGCGTTCGGTTTTATTCTACACACTAAGGCTTGTAATTTGGCTTAAAAGGAACTTTTGGAGGGCTGTCTTCAGTGAAACGGTTTTGAGTGTTATATTTCTTAATTTAGACTAATGAAAAGATGTTCAGTGGGGATTGTAGAAAAATCACAGATCGTTTTGCTACTCCCAAGTTTAATATGCTCATTAAGCAACTTGCTAAGTAAATTAATTCAAAAGGTAAAGCTCACAATGCGTATATGTTGTGCCCACGATAAATGCTATTACTGTGGTGCCTTGAGGTTTGGTGTGTTACCACTTCTTAGTTTTTTAACTGTTTGCAACAGTTAAGGGTTCAGGCTGGTTCTCCAGTGACCCTGAACCTTTCGAGATGACCAGATTAGTTTGTTGTTGTTGATGTTGAACAACTCAAAGATCTTGAACTAAGTCTGCCGGGCCCTAGTCTAAGAGTGCTGTTTCTTTGTTTTTATAGTCCTCAAGCTACTGTTTGTAACAGCGCTCAGGGCATTGCTACAAAGTAACTTTTGTGACCTAGAAGTTTTGTTTGAGAGGTGTCTACCCCAACCATGACTGGGAGAATAACCAGTGCGGCTGGGCCCCTCCTGTGCCCCACGCCTCTCCCCGCCCCCACTTATCAGTGACTCTCTCCTGGTCCCTGGTGATGGTTCGCGTTTGCCATCCAGCGATGTCTCTATACCCCGGTCAGGCTGCCGCAGGCCGGGCTGCACAGATCTGTTATAAACTTGGAAGAAATCTGTAATTAAGTGTGCACAACACAGGAAAACAACACAGAAAATCTTCATGTCTTCAAACCTTTCGTGTTCGGAAGCAGAGTAGCAGAGTATCATTTCCCGTTACCTGCCAGTTTCAGCGTCCAAACTTGGAACAATGTCAGGCCGGTTTATTCTTTATAATGAGTGTTACCTGTTTCTGGTAAAATATGTTGTTGTTTCATGATTTGTTACTGTGGATGTTCACAATGTAACACTTGAGTTTTGTTTTGTTTTTAATAGTTTCTCTTGTGAAATAGTTTGAGCGCTGGTAAGACTCTCCCGTTTTTCTGTCACCAAGCCTCAGCAGCTGCCCGGACGATCTGGGCTGGCCTCAGATGTTTGCTCCTTTTGCTGTGTGAGTATACTTGAAGGCCAGTTCCGGTTCTGTCATTTCACCCCAAATACTTCATCCCCTGCCTAAAGAACAGGGTCCACCCAGACCTGTTTTCTCAACAGGCTGTAGTCAGTTTCCCCGTTATCTCTGGATCGTGTTTACAGCTGGTGGTGTTGTGTCGTGGGATTTTTGTTTTCTTTTTTTTTTTTTAAGATTTTATTTATTTATTTGACAGAGATGACAAGTAGGCAGAGAGGCAGGCTCCCTGCTGAGCAGAGAACCTGACACGTGGGGCTCAATCCCACAAGCCTGGGATCATGACCTGAGCCGAAAGCAGAGGTTTTAACCCATTGAGCCACCCAGGCGCCCCATGGGTCGTGGGTTTTAATAGAAGTCAACACATACATTTGGTTTGGTGTCTTTTGGGGCCCTTTAATCTGGACTCTAACGCCAGCGCCCCTCCCCCACCAGTCCCCCTGCTGTGGTCTTGCTGGAGACACTTACTTAGTCTGTAAGAGCCCCCTCCCTGCTTTCTGAAAAGAACCCTGTTCAGGATCCCTCTGTTTTGCTGAGTAAGGCTGGTTGGAGACCTATTTGCCTGTGGTTTTAATTCTGACACATCTATCTTAAGTGGTTTTTGTCGACAGACCCCTTTGCATCTAGAATCTTCTGTGGCAGAAGAATCCTGTCTGCCATGGTGCTCTGAGCGGAAGGTGCGTTTCAGGATGTATAGAAAACACGGGTGGTACTTGGGGGCGCGTGCGTTTGTCTCTGCGTCTTTAGAGAAGACGGGCATGGCTCTTCCCCCGGCGTGGGGGGCTCTGCCGGGTAAGGTGGGGAGACGGACTCTCCTCGGTCACCTGTGTCCATGCTTGTTCCTGTTTCCCTAAACTTCACCGGCTCTCCCCCTGACTTTGTCACCTCGTTCTCTGTGGGTGACCCCGAGTGTGGCGCCGTGGCCGTGGGCACGCTAGCCAGGTAAAATACCACTAAGTTACACTCTTTTAAATTTTTTTTCCTTGCTTTTCTCAAAGTTTAAAAGCCTGAAACCACTGATTCGTGTCTGGGTGCTTACTCTTCGTGACCAAACACCTATACCGTCCTGATTTATCTTTCAACAGAGCTGTACCCTAGGTGACCAGTTTATTGTCTACACTGGAAACTTTTCAAGTGAACCAGGGGGTGGGGGGCTCCTAATTACTCCCCTGAGACAACAGGCACACACCAGGGCTGGGCGTAGCATGATGGATGTCTCCCTGCCTCAGAGCGTTTCTTACATCTTGGGCTTGTACATTGGCTCACAAATGAAGGGCTTGAACATTTTATTTATTTATTTTAAAGATTTACATGTAATGTGGGGCTCGAACTCATGACCCTGAGATCAAGAGTCCTCAGACTCCACCAACTGAGCCAGCCAGCGGCCCTGGGTCTCACTCATTTTAATCTTGTTTCACTTTTCAGTGGTTTTGCTCTTACTGAAATCCTCAGGTCTGAAGGATGCAAGCCTGGTCTTTTTTTTTTTTTTTTTTTTAATTTTGACAGGGAGAGATCAGAAGTGGGCAGGGCAACGGGCAGAGGAGGGGGAAGCAGGCTCCCCGCTGAGCAGGGAGCCCAAAGTGGGGCTCGATCCTAGGACCCTGAGATCATGACCTGAGCTGAAGGCAGAGGCTTTAACCCACTGAGCCACCCAGGTGCCTCGTAAGCCTGGTCTTTAAGAGACGCCCCTGATTTCCCTCCATGGCTAACTGCAGGCTGGAGGCAGGCCTCGCCCCCCCAGCTTAGAAAACCCCACTTTTAATCTTCCTCTTCGCTGTAGTCATAGCTAAAGCAGTGGACAGATGGGGTTGTCATCGGCGCCAGCCCTGTGGTGTCCTGAGTCTCAGTTTCCTCATCTGTGAGTGGGGAGCTGGGTCTGGCTGGCTTTGGTCCCCTCTGCTGACCTCTGACAGGTCAGAGGCTGGGGCTGAGGAAGGAGCCAGGGATCCTGGGAACCCTGGGCCTCAGGGCCCTGAGGGCCACATGCTGTGATAAGGAAGGTGGGTCAGGCCACCAGAAGGTCCCATCCGCTTTGCTAATTCTGACAGCCTCGGAAGGGAAGAGAAAGGCTCTGGGGGTGCCCGGAGGGCTCAGGCGGTTACGCGTCTGACTCTTGATTTTGGCTCAGGTCCTGCGCTCAGGGTGGTGGGACTGGGCTGCACGCTCCGCGGGGAGTCCGCTTCTGTCCCTTCTCCCTCTGCCCCCACCCGCCTCCCCGCCGGCCCCTGCTCTCGTGATTACACTGTCTCGGGCTCTCTCTCTCTGTAAGAGAAGTAAATAAATAAATCTTAAAAAAAAGGAGAAGAGGGGTCTTGGCAGTAGTGTGGGGGGCAGTGTGTGGAAGTGGGAAGGGGGGATCGTAGGCAGGTTGTCAGGGCCTGAGACGGCGGGGGGGGGGGGGCCCTCTGGGCGGGCTGGCTGCGGGCGGAGTGATGGGCAGGACCCCGTCGGGTGCCCCCAGGCAGAAGCTGGGGCCCAGGGGTGGGTAAGTTCCACTTCCGTAGTGACATCTGCTGGTGTCTGGGCCCCGAACCGCCTGTTCCTCGCTTGGGGACCGCAGCCAGCTCTGTCATTTTTCTAAGTCTCCGTTTTCCTACCTGGAAAGTGAGGCTCATCGCACAGCCCTCAGGGTTGTTGAGAGGACAAGGTGGGATGTGCTGGGGACCCCCGGGCTGGATCTCCGCTCTCAAGGGGAGGGGGCCGTGGGTTTGTACAGCGGTGGGGCCTGGCCCTCCCGCAGCACAGGGAGTTCCGCAAGCGGGAATGGGCGCTCAGCACAGAGCCCGCCCAGAGGAGGCACACCCAGCTGGTGGGTGGGGAGCTGGCCGGATCCTCCTCTTTGTGACCACATAAGCGACCACCTGGGCGAGCTCCCTAGGGGACATCACTCCATCTCGCTTTGTTATGGGTAGGTGATGATGATGTCAGGGAAAGTGTGAGACATAGACCTGCAGGCTGGCGGAGGAGAGGCCCGTGGGGCAGGCGGACATGCTGAGACCGAGGTGGGCTCTGGGGAGGGGCTGGAGGGGCTCAGGGAGGTGGAGGACAGGGCTGAGGGCCGGGCAGGGGCGGCTGCGCGAGCTCGCAGCGGGGGCTTCGTGAGTGGGACCTGCGGGCTGTGGGGGAGCGAGCCCCGCTTCTCCAGTCTGAACAGCTCGTCCAGGAATCACCCGAAGAGCCTGGAAATTAAGTTTTACAAACGTCCCAGGTGATTGCCATGTTCTGTGCGGTTTGAGGCCCACCCGTGGGAGAAACGAGAGAGCGGGGGCGCCGGCCCTGGGGCCGTGTTTCTGGGAGGTGGAAGTGCGGAGGCTCCAAAGTGGGCTTTGCAACTCCTGGCACGAGTCTGGCTTCCCCGGCTGTGGTTCCCTTTCCTGATAACGCTGCCGAGTCGGCCTGACGGCGCCCCCCTTCCCCGGCCGCCTGCCCCCTTCCCCGGCCGCCTGCTCTCGCCGCGGCTCGTGTTGCTTTGAATGCGGCCCGGCACACCTTCCCTTAGAACTACGGCGGAAGACTTGGAAGGGTGACTTCTGGGGGCTTCAGTAAGTTCCCAGTGAAAACCGTTCTGTTTCCGGCGTTAAGAACCCATAGCAGCAAACCCAGAACTATAGGGAGCCTTAAAGCCAGCCAGACTGCGGGATCAAGGTGGTTCCTGCCCCGAGTCTCTTTCATTGTAACTTAAACCCCTCTCGAGGGTCGCCTGGGGGCAGTCACCCGAGGGCCAGTGTTTGGGTAGTTTTTCAAGTTATTCTGGGTATTTTGGCTCTGAGCTCTGGTACTTAAGAGTTGGCACATAAAAGGTCAGAATGCTGGGGTTCATAGGTCAGACTCATTTCAGAAGCTTGTCAGCTTTGACTCAAAGCAGAGTCCTGCAGCCGTTGGGAGGTTTTCCGTGCAGTGTCTTGCTCATTGGTCCGTGGGGCAGCTTGAGCCCATCCACGGGGTGGAGGACTGAGTGGGGGTGCTCCACGAGCTCGATAGTGGGGGCCCCTCGGGTCGGTCTTGAACCACGCTCACGCAGGGTGCACTGGTGGGGGGCATCTGACACAACTGGGGGGCTGCCCCTGGGTCTTTCCGTCACAGGCGGTGACCGGCCCTCCTGTCCCAAGGGCTCTTGCCTTCGTGTCCTTGGCCCTGTCCTCCTTGGAGTGGGGTCCTGGCCACATGCAGGGGGCTGGGCAGGATGCGAGAAGGCTGGGGCTCCAGCAGCGTTGACTCCCTGGTGCTCACAGCTAGCGGGCCAGGCCATGTGTGTTCCTTTGTAGAAACAAAGGACTTGATAGAGAAATACGAGCCATCGGCGGGGGAGAGCCAAGGGTGTGCGGAGACGGGGAGGGCTCTGGGCAGAGGCTGGGGCCAAGGTGCCTGCAGACCCCGGGGGTCGTTAGGTGTTCCTGGGGCATCCCCCTCCCCTCCCCTGCTGCCACGACAAACCCAGGGCAGGGGTACACGCCGGGCCGCCCACACTCGCATCCTGGCTGAACCCTCAGTGTCGTCCTTGTCCGGAGGGCAAGCACCTGGCGGTAGAGGGGCCTTGGTCGGACGAAAGAGGGTGGGCGATGACCGCGGCTTGCCCCGCGCTCGGGGCCCGGGCAGCGCCTCCTAATTCTTCCTGTTCCTGCCGTGTCCGTGTGTCCTTGTCCGCCTGCACCACAGCCCCTTTGGGTGCGGACGTGAGCTCCCAGGTGCCCCTCCTCTCCGTGGCTGACCTCTGGGTCTGGTCTTTGCACGTGGTGAGGGACGGGAAAACATTTCAGAACCATGTCCCTGGTAAACACCCTCGGCCGGGTGCCTCGTGTCCGTGGCTGCCTCGTGGGGCTCAGTACCAGGGAGATGACAGCTCGGCCTTGGGGTTCCGAGCTAGTGCTCCCATCAGCATCTCTCAGGAGGGCCCCACGGCTAACGCGGTGCGGCAGTGAAGTCGGCTCCCCGGGACTCACCGTGCTTGGGGACCCAGCTGGCACGGTCGCGTGGGCAGGAGTGACGCGGACGGAGCACAGGGCTCGGTCTCTATGCGACGTGCCCGCTCACGGCTGGTTGGAATCCTGCACCGGGTTCCGCTTGTCGTTCCTATGTGGCTACCCTAGAGTGGCCCTGTCAGGGACGGAGACCTGGGTGGGGCAGGGGGGCGCTGCTGGGAGACTTTGTCCTTAACATGGTGGTGACATGCTCAAGCACGTGGCTCACGGCGAGAATGTCAAGTTAGACATGGAAGGTGTCTCAGAGCCACGGGGACTGGAGATGACGACCCAACCTTGAGCTGTGGGCCGGGAAGGTTCGGGGATGGACAGTCGAGCTCGTGTGAGGGGAGACGGTTGGTCAAAGCGGGACCGGCTCCGGGCAGGTGGCCGAGCGGAGGGTGGGGGCTGGGGTACAGGCTGCAGGAAGGGCCGCCAGCAGGGGGGGGGCAGGGCATGGGGCGGGGGGGGGGGAGCGGGGAGGGGCAGGCCCGTGCAGGCTGAGGGCGAGGAAGTCGTCAGAGAAGGACTTCATGCCCAGGAGGGACAAGCCGGGCAGAGATGTCAGCTGAGTTTTCTGACGTGCTGCTGTGTTAGGAACAGAGCGGGGAGGGCGGGTGGCAGGGAGTGTGTCCGGAGGA
>NC_081559.1:194584276-194685671 GCF_022355385.1 Mustela nigripes | reverse complement strand
GGCCACTGTCGGGGGCTGAGCCCGGGGGCCACTGTCGGGGGCTGAGCCCGGGGGCCACTGTCGGGGGCTGAGCCCGGCAGGGGCGGGAGGTGAAGGACTGGAGGCATGTGTGACGCCCCCGCGGGCCCCGGAGCGCCTCGTTTCGTCCGGAGCCGCCTCGGTGGCCGCCCGCTGCTTGTGGTCCGGCGCGTTCCCTGGTCACGCTGTCGTCCCGCGGCTGCCGGGTAAGGGCGTGTCTCTGCCCGTGCCCCTCTTCCACCCCATCCTCCCGGGGGTCCCCTAGTCACCAGTAGAGAGACCAGCCCTCCCCACCGTCCCAGGCCGCCCGGCGGCCCTTCACTCCCGCCCTGGTGACTCGCGGGCTGTGGATTTCAACAGGGGACGGAGTCGGGCTCCAGCTCGGGCCCACATTGTGGGGGGCTGACGAGTCTTTTCAATTTCTTTGAAAAAAACCAGCTTTATTGATGTATAGCTCGTGTACACGTGATGTATACATCGTGTAATGACGTATAACTCATTTGCCATTTAAAGTGTACATTTCGTGTGTTTTATTCCATTTACAGATCAGTGCGGCCACTCGCAGTGTTGGACACTGTCCCCACCCCCCTGCCCCGCCATCCGCCACCAGGGAAACCTTGTGCCTCTGCTGTCAGTCCCCCCACCCCGGCCTCCCCAGCCCGGAGCAGCCACGGCCCGACTCCTCATCTCTAGCTTTCTCTTCCTCTCACCCCTGCTCGCAGTTTCCCGGTAGAAGAAGCGGCTCTGTGTGTGCTCTTCCCCCACACCCTGGATTTCCTCGGCTGATGGCATCCTGGTGTCATGCGACGTGTTCCTCTGTCCTGTGTGGCTTTCCTGCAAGTCGGTGGTCAGACCCAAAGGCTTGATCGGGTGCGGGTTCTACTTCCTGGGGTTTGAGAACTTGGGGACGTTGCTGCTTCGCCACGGCTGTGGGCCCTTCTCAGGAGGCGGGTCTGTCTGCGGTCCCCTGGTCAGGCTCCGTCCCTTCATCAGCATGTAATGGTGATGGTGACAGCTTTCCCAGCCCCCTCTTTGGTGATGGGTGTTTCTGGAAGGCAGAAGGATGTCAGGACAGCCTGTTGAGAAGAGAGACGGGTCCAGGCAGCGGCCGCTGGGGAGTCGGGGGGCTCTGGAGGGGAGCGGGGGGGGGCGGTATGGGGGAACGGACATGGTCTGGGGGAGGGGCCGTTTTGTTCCCTCAGAGGCAGGGACCCCTGCGGGTGGTTAGGGAGAGGAGTCCCTGATAGAATGAAATTTAAATCCCTCAAAAGTCCACCTAATTGTGTTGTGCCTGTGTGACAGGTGGAGGTGGGAGGTCTCACGCACCTTCAGGCGGGGAGGTGCTAAGATTTTTGCGGGTGGCTGAGCAGGGCGGTGGTGGGGGGAAGCCTGCAGGTGGGGCAGGGGGCCGAGACCCTCCCCTGAGCCAGCCAGAGAACGCTGGTGTCGCTGATGACGGAGCAAGGAGGGAGCCGCGGGGGCAAGTTTTGTTTTATTTTTGATTTTTTAATTTTTTAAAAGGTTTATTTATGTATCTTAGTGGAGGGAGGGGCCGAGGGGGAGAGAGGCCTCCAGCAGACTCCCCGCCACGCCGCCACGCGTGGAGCCTTGATCTCAACGTGAGATCGTGCGGGAGGCCGTTCCCGGAGTCCGGGAGAAGAAGCCACCGTCTGCCCTCGGTCCCCGCGTGTTTCGTCTGGTGCCCGGTGTCCTTCAGTAACAGCCGCGGTCAGCTGCGTCCGCCTGGGCCCCTGAGTCCTCTCGCTCACCCTCGGTCTGTTTCCAGCACCCACCGCGTTTCCTTACTCCTTCCTGAACGTTTATTACACTGAATCGTTGATTGTTTTACTCTAGTGACTTGAAGCTTGTGTGCACTTTTGAAAACTCCCACACGCGGCCCCACTCAGCGCCTTTTCTGGCTGTGCTCCTCCCTTGCCCTCGTGAGCCTGTGGTGCTCGGCGGCCGTGGTCTCCCCCACCCCATCTGGTGTGCAGGGTGGCGCTGTCCGTTGGGGGTGACGCGTGCTCAGTGGTCTGGAGGGAAGAGGGCCGTGGGGGCCGCTTCTGGAATGACTGACTTACCCCGGCAATGGACGTCCGTGGGACAAGCCGGATTCTAGCGGGTCAGAGAGCCGCAGAGAGCGGACACCGAGAAGCCCTCCCTCCCCTCCAGCCCCGCAGCTCCCCTCTGGGGGTGCGTCAGTTCTAGACGCGGCTGAGTGCAGTGGGAGCCCCCCAGTCCGTTCCACTGAGCCAAGCTGTTGGTGTGGCCGGTGGAGGTGGGGTGAGGGGCAGCTGACTGCCTCCCTCGTGGCTTCCATCGGTCGTGACCAGAGCCGTGACCTTCGGAAGTAGGTCTGGAGGTGGCCAGTGTTGGGTGGGAGGTGGGGCCCCTGGTGCCCACCTGGAAGCTTCGTGGGTGTGGGAGCCTCAGTCCCTCTGGGCTCTGCCCCTGAGACCACTGCTGAGCCCATGTTCCGCTGAGCGTCTTCACGTGTGAGAAGGGGACAGCAGTGTCACCTGTGAGACACAGCAGCCTCCCTGTGAGACTCAGATGCGTGGACACATGTCCGTGCTCCCTGCTGCCGGAGCCAGACTGTGACCTGGGCCCGAGCAGCGGGCTGTGCAGCCGCCGGGGCTGGGGTCCTTGGTGAGGAGCCAGTCAGCTTTTCAGTCATGGAATTCTGGAAGAAACGGACATCTTGGGTGAAAATTCACTAGAAGATAAACATATGAAGTAAATGGAAAAGATGGTAGAAAATTTGGTTGTAAAGCTGAAGGAACTCTGTATGGCATTTTAAAATTTTATTTATTTTATTTTATTTGTCTTTAGAAGAAAAGCAAAGAATTAGGTTGTCTTTTTGAGGGATTTAGATTTCGTTCCATCAGGGAACCCTCCCTCCCGCGGGCTGGGGGTGCCGTGTGTCCCGCAGCCTCAAAGGTGAAACGTAAGTTGTAGTTTGCAAGACTCACTTTTAAGCTCTGCTGCCGTACCCGGTGTCATTCCAGTAAATGTTTATTTGAAACGTGGTTTGTATTTTATTTTGGCACATTTTTATTGAGATGAGGTAGTCTTGATCTCTGTGGTAGAATTGTGGTTGTTAAGTCAGCTTTTGGTTGGCTTGTTCTCACACTGATGCTGTAAGAGGGCTGTTTGCCCTGGTCTAGACACCGGAGGCCTCCCCGGCGGCGGTGCCCTGCCCTCCAGCGCTCTCAGCCACGGTTGATCCTATTCGTGTGGTTTTTTCCAAGTGCGCCTGGATCATTAACAAGGGGAAAAGAAAAATGCCAGGTGTTTCCAAGAGGAAATTCTTTCAAAATGCCGTAGCTTTTAAAAATTAATTAATTAATTAATTAGTTTGACAGACAGATCACAAGTAGCAGAGAGGGAGAGAAAAGGAAGCAGGCTCCCCGCTGAGCAGAGAGGTGGGATGCGAGGCTCCATCCCAGGACCCTGAGATCATGACCTGAGCCAAAGGCAGAGGCTTTACGGCTGAGCCACCCAGGCGCCCGCCATAGTTTTTTTTTTTTAAATTGAGGTGAAATTCATACAACACAAGGCATTTTATTTATTTCCATAAGATTTTATTTTCAAGTAGCCTCTACACCCAGAGCGGGGCTCAGACCCATAACCCTGAAGTCGAGCTACACCGGCTGAGCTAGCCGGGTGCCCATCACAGTCCACGGGGTTCGGTGCCGTCACAGAGTGGCGAACCCATTACCTCTAGCAAGTTCCTCAACATTTCATCACCCCAAAAGGAAGCACTGTACCCTTCGCCCTACCCCTGGGCAGCCGCCCTTCTGCATGCTGTCCCGGTGCGTTGTGCGATCTCACTTGGGTTGGAGTCGGACAGCTTGTGGAGGTGGAATCGAAACCGTGTGACTTCGTGCCTGAGCGCCCCATTGTGCGGGTGTCTTGTGGGTGGTGGACATGTGGGTTGTTTCTGCCCTTCGCCTGTGGCGAATACGGCTGCCACGAACGTTCAAGAGCCAGCAGGTGTGCGGACATAGTTTTCCTTTCTCTCTCGGATGCATCCCTGGGCGTGGTCACGGGGTTCTGCTCCAGGACTGGGGACCTGCCTGTCAGGGTGTCCTGCCCAGTGGCTGTACTGTTTTGCATTCCCACCAAGCGTTGAAGTTTCCCATTTCTCCACGTCCTTACCGATATTAACTGTTTTCACAACCTTTTAGAAAATGAAATTCTTAACGTAGTAAGCCATTTTGGGTACTTACCATTTACCAAAGTGCAAAAAAAAAAAAAAAAAAGGTTTAGCCATGTTTTGCCCAAATGTACTTAACTGCTGTAAGATAGCATCCATTTCCTCGTGCCGGATGTAGCAGGAGTTTGGGCCTGGAGAGCTAGAAACACACAGTAAAGCTACGTGCACTTTAGTAGGGCAGGAGAGAACGTGAGAGTCCTGTAGCCAGATTCAGGCCCAGGTGTCTGATCGCGACGATGGTCCCTCCCGGCGAAAAGGACGGCGTGCTGACCACACGTTCGGCATCACACCCGGGGCCGGGGCCGCAGCCGTGGCCATGAGCGTGTGCTCAGGCGGCTCCTGCCCTCTGAGCTCCCTGCCTGGGTCAGAACGCAGACGCGGACCGGGCGGTCACCCACGCGTCCACGGAGAACGGCAGATGCTTCTGAGTGCAGGTCGGGTGGAGAGCATCTTCCTGGAGCCGGGAGGGACCATGGCAAGGAGCGTGGCTTGTTGGGGGCCTGCGATGAGCCGGACAGGCTCAGGGGTGGAGGCAGCCCGGGTGCGGCGCTCTTAACCCGGAAGGCCAGGGGCAGGGCAGAGCCTGCGGCGCAGCTGTAGGTGTTTGCAAGGGTCCTGCCGGCGACGTGTGGAGAGCAGCCGCGAGGTGGCTCAGAGATGACCCGCACAGCCCGCTGCACGGATGCTCAGGGCAGCGGACCGAGCTTTGGGGACAGGACCTGAAGACGGCCGACTTTCATCTCTCTGGTTTGGCCGGGTGGTGCAGGACACTAGTGGAAGTGAGCAGACCGATGTTGTTTCAGGCTTTGAGACAAAGTTTTGAAGGACTCATTTGTACGGATAAATCCCGACGCTCACGCAGCAGAGGAGGAAATAGAAGGCGCCCCGTGGTGACGGGCACAGTCGCTCCACTCGCCGCCTGGGCCCAGCCCTGCTCGCCTGTTTCTCCCCACCCCGCTCCGGCCTCCGTTATGTGAAACTTCATTTCATCGTCTTTCTAGATGTTCTTTTAACTGACCCTTTATCTTGACCTGATTTGAGACTTGGGGGAAGTGGCTAAAGCAGTACAGAGTTCCCATACGAGCCTTCCCCTGAGGTTATGTTACGGGATCATAGGACAGTTGCCAACAGCAGGAAGGCGACATTTGTGTGGCGTTGCTATTACGTAAGCTACAGATCTCCGTCTGGTTTGGCTGTTAGTTTGAATATGTCTGTTTTCTGGACATACCGTGTCCATTTCGGGACCTCATCCAGCCTGGGGGGTCCCCGTGGCATTTGTGGTCCCGTCTCTTGCCCTCTCCGTCTACGACAGTCCCTTTCTTTGTCTTTTGTGACCTTGACGTGAAGCTCTTTCAAGGAGTATCCGTGTCCTTCCGGCACATCCCGTTATGTTGTAGAATTTCCCATTTGGACCTACAGGCTGCTCTAGGCTCACCTTGCATTTTTTTCCGCCTGGTCCGTTCCGTCAGGGAGCCCTGTTCTTTTTACTGGAGAATGGTGAAAGCAGGTAAGAGTGGGGCGCTGGGTGTGGGCTTGCTGCTGGGGTGTCCTTGTGGTAGGCACAGCGAGGAAACAGATGTGTCTGTTCTCACGCACACGCGATCTGTTTGTCCTCCTGTGTATGTCTGAACACCCGTGAGTTCATGCTCGTATCTCTGAGCCCAGTCCAGTACCACGGCGTTTCTTCTGGCTTTCCTCGTTCCGTATTGCTAACTTCTTTACCAGGCGGTGAGAAGCCTGTGTCGTGTTACCCACAATGCACTGGCATATTTGTTCAGACCTAGTGCACAGAGTGGATTCGGAGTTGCTAACCCGTATCCCTGGGAGAACGAATGTGCCAGCCGGAGAACGCTGTCTGGCCTGGCTTCTCTGTGCTCAGCCCAGTACTGGGCAGTCAGAACCTTGTCCCCTCCGCTGGATCCTCTCTGCTCCCCGCTCCCTGGCAGTGACCATCGGTGTCTTCCTTCAGGAGTCCCCCGTGCCCCGGCATGACTGTCTCATGGCTCGTGGCCTTGCTTCTAGGTCTAGTGGAGGAGAGATCCGGTTCCGCCGTCTGTCGTCTGTCGGGGGTAATGGGTCGTCTGGAGTGGGAAAGGAGATTGTTACTAGTGTTGCACTTAAAATCGGAAACAAATTGAGGAGAGCCAGAACCCCCAGCTTCCCTGCAGGCTGGTCTTGGTGTTGCGGGAGGAAACGTGGGAGTGGCTGCGAACAGTCGCCACCAGGGCCGCCCCAGAGCTGGAGCGCGACTTGGTAACAGTTGCCGCCCGATGCCAGGTGCTGCCGTTTGCTACACGTAGATACACTGTGTGCCCGGGTCTGCCAGGCTGCTGGGCTCTGCGTGACCCCGATAGATGGGGCTGGGGGGCAGCCGCCCAGGATAAGCAGCCACGGCCCTTATCGGAGCAGGTGTCCCGCGCGGTCCGCCCCTGGCACGGACTGGCCCACAGGCCTTGTGGCCTCCTGATTCCAGTCTTCCAAAAATTCTTCTCTTCCGACGGAAGGAATACGTCTCATCCCAAAGCATTAGGAGATGCTGGAATAATAATTGCAGTATGGGAAGTACCCAGTATGGGAGATACCCATCATAATCCTTGGGAGGGAGAGTTAATACGCATCACGTTCTTTCCAGACCTTTTTTTCTCTTCTTCCACCCGCCTCCCCAACCCCCTTCCAGCCCCGTTTATGACCGTCTTCCCAGCCTGCTCCTCTGGTGTGAAAGGGGTGGGCAGGTCGTGGCTTCGCTCAGAAATCCCTTTCCCGTCAGCACCAAGGACCCGGGCACCACCCCAGACTGTTACTTTCCTTACTCGTAAGTTTAAGGCATCAGACACTTTTTTCCTTATCTTTATTGATGTAAGATTGTATCTTTGAGTAATTTCTACGCCTGCGGGCCTTTAGCTTCTGACGCCCGAGCCGGCTGGGTGCCCTTAGATGTTTCCCCCTACATGTCTGGGTAGTTGGGGTTCACCTGCCGTTCCGATTTTATGTTCTCGCATCTTGAGCATTTGAGTGCCGTCCATCTGCGTGGAGAGCGGAGGACCCCGTGTGTACCGGGGAGCAATGGCGGCTGCTCACGTGGGTCGGGGGGTGGCTTCCCGCCAGCCAGACGCCTCGAGCCCCGGCCGCTGGGGCCTGATTCCCGGCTCCGGGCCCCCAGGTGTGCGGCGCCTCTCCTGTGCCTCAGTCTCCTCGCGAGGTAGGGGGGTGTAGAAACTCGCGCAGTTGGGACGATTCAGTGGGTCATGAACTGGCTGCCTGGTCTGCAGCAGGCGGTCCCCTCCGCTGCTGCTTTCCTGATCTTGTCATCCGCGTCCGCCTGGCACGCGCCCTTTCCCTCCAGGCACGTGTTCAGTCCCTGGGGAGGCGTGGAGGGCATGATCTGTGTCTGTCTCTCGCTCACTGGACGTGGCTGAGGGCAGGACCACGTCTCACGGCTGCGCTGCAGCACCCAGGGCGGTTCCTGATTGAGAACTGTGGAGTGGAGGTGGAGGGTGCGTGTGAGCCTGCGTGCCCGTGCGCGCGCGTGCGTGCGTGTGTGTGTGTGTGTGTGTGTGTAGGGTGGAGGAACAGATGCTTAATAAAACCACGTAGGCACCGAGGTATCAACAGTTAATGCTCGGGGCACCTGGGGGGCTCAGTTGGTTAAGCGTCTGCCTTCAGCTCAGGTCATGATCCCGGGGTCCTGGGATCGAGTCCCACATCGGGCTCTCTGCTCAGCAGGAAGTCTGCCTTTCCTTCTTCCACTCCCCCTGCTGTGTTCCCTCTCTCCTTGTGTCTCTGTCAAATAAATAAATAAAATGTTCAAAAAATTTTTTAAAAAGTTAATGCTAAAACATGTCTTCCCTGAGAGGTTGACCGCAGAAGCCCCTCTAGTAAGCTGACTTCATCTGTAAGGGGGGGCTCCAGGACACCTGCTGAGCACCCCGCCGTGGGTGTTGCACCCCAAAGGCTGCTAGTAGAGAGGAATGGTTCTGCCCCAGCTGCATCCCTGGGTTCGAGTCCTGACTTCTCTCATCATATTGGCTCTCGATGAGGAAACATTTATGAAGTGGGGATAATGAAAGTGCCAATTTTAGTTATTATGAGTAACTTAATATAAAATTATCCTAGAATTTTCAGGATAATTAATATGGTATATTTTTTATGCACTGTAGAGACATATTTAGTTACAACAAATAACCATTGGTATATTTATTTAATTATCAATTGTTTTTATTGTTAATTATATAGTATAATTATTGTTTTAATTATCATAATTAACAGTCATTCCTGTGAAAGCAAAATGGGCTACCTCATGGGAGATGCCTCCTTGTGCCTACGATGTGCTCAGAGCATGTTCCTTTTAAGGGGGATATTTTAGTGGGTAGGAGCAATGGCGCAGCTCATGGGGGGGTGGCGAGTGTGCCATTCTTGGGGGATGACGAGCTCCTGGTGAGCTTGTTTTCGCATTGTGTGTTGCCTGGGGCTGGTGAAGGCTGCATAAAGCACGGTGCTGCTACGACAGGTGGGTGGAATTTGGGGGGAATTTGGGGGACCTTTCGCTGTGGCCTGGCTGATGGGCCGTAGAGATTGTGCAGAGCAGGGCTACGGGGTGCCTGTGCGGGGTTGTGGATGACTCAGTGCAAATGCTGTGCAGTCCCCCGAAGGTCCCCCACTGAGTCCTACAGGATGGCGTGTCCGTCTGTCCGTGGAATTTTCCATTGTGCTCCTGAAAGGCCTGTCTCCCTGCTGAGCCGCTGCTTCGACTGGAGATCGCAGACCAACACAGATGAGCGTGGCACGTGTTGGTCTCAAAGCACCCTTCTCGGAACGGGAACAGATTTCTCTGATTCTTGTAAGCGACTCTTCCTGTATTTGGTGCTGGTTGTTGGGTTGGACACTGTCAACGTTGTTTTCTAAACAAAGCCCCAGAAGAAACAAAGCAGACAGGTTCGCACTGTAACTCCATAGTGTGTCTTAATTGGAAACAGACGTCAGTGCGGAGGGGACCCGTAGTGCAGGGAAGACGGACGGTGCTGCCCGTGACGACCGAGAGCCTGGGAACGGACGCTAGCAGGACGCTTGTCTAGAGCTCTAAAAACAAAACAAAAAAACCCCAAACCTCTCTGAACACATTTAAACTTCGTGTCCCGCGTGTTCTCGCGTGTGCGTGCTGACCCTGAACCTGCTGCGGTCTGCAGGTGCGCTTGCTGGCTGGCGTGGGTCCTTGTGTTCTGTCCCTTCAGTCCCGGCTGTCGGTCGGGTAGTGCAGAGCTTCCCTTTTCATTTTGCTGCTTTGGCCTTGACTCTAAGCCGCTGCTGCTCAGACGGCATTCGGGTGTCACGGAAGCCGTGGGGTGTGCTAGGCAGACACTGCTGGCGCCCACGTGGCCCGGGAGCAGCCGCCCCATGGGCCTGGGACCGAGAGCAGGTGCGGACAGCTGGTGGCAGCTGCCCCCCGGCTGACCGTCCTGGCCGACAGGACCCGCGTCCTGCACAGTGCCCCGTCACCATCCACTTCTTTACGTTCTTGTTGATTTTAAGAGTGGCCTGTCCTAAATGCTGGCGTTTGGCAAATCCGTGCCTTTAGCCTTAAAACTACGAGTGCTCTTTGCAGCATGAATAAGGGACCAAGGAGACAGTCAGTAGTGGAAGCGTGGGGAGGGTAGTGGGCAGTGCGTGGCAGGGCCCCCGTGGGTGGGCGCAGGCCTGTGTGTGAGGGGACGGGAAGGCAGATCCCACACATGCAGTCGGAGCCTCGGGAAGTGCTGGAGCCTAGACTCGGAGCTGGTCGGCTGCCTGCGCGTTCCAGAACCTTGGCCCCACCCTGTGCGTGTCCTCGCGATGGGCCAGTGCCCCTGCCACGGTGGGTGGACGCACGGGAGGGTGCCTCGCGTTGCTTTGCCGTAATTGTGCAGACGTAGAGGACCTTTAAGAGAACTCTCGGTGGCAGCACAGACTTCGGCGAGGAATAAAAGGAAAACATTGACCTGAGCTAGTGGGTTTGGATTTCCCAATGTTTTAATTAAAGAGCGGCCAGTTGGGATTTCTTTCCGAATGCCCTTTTGAATTCAGGAATACTGGCTTGAGTTTTACTCTCCCTTTCTGCTTGTGCGCCACAGACCTCTGATGCCCTGTGGTGACTCTGGGCATCCCGGGGACGCCGCTTGCCGCCCTTGTTAATAGTTCAGTATTTTCTGAAGCCACCTCTGCTGTCTGAAGTCTGAGATCACTCCTATATGCTTTTTTTTTTAAATTTTATTTATTTTTTTATTTGAGAGAAGGAGAGCACGCGCAGGGAGCAGGCAGAGTGAGAGGGAGAAGCAGGCTCCCTGCTGAGTAGGGAGTGGGACTGGGGACTTGATCCCAGGACCCCAGGATCATGACCTGAGCCGACGGTTAACCAGCTGAGCCCCAGGCGCCCTCTGTATGCCTTTCTGTAGGCTGCTGCCCAGAACCGGCTAATGCCATGAAAGGCCTTTTGGAAGTGCGGCTTCTGAACCCCTGCGTGGTCTTCCCCTCTTTCTACGGCAGAGCAGAAAGGGCTGTGCTTACGGGGTGGCCCAGTGAGCCGTGGTGGCTGTTTGGGGTGCCTGGCCCTGTGCTTTAGGTCACTCAGGTCGCTCACCGTGGTTGTGTGCTGACCGCCCCTTAGCCCGTGTCACCGCAGGGCGTCCGCACACGGAGCTCGGTTCTGTCACGGGCCCGTGGCATCACCGTGAGGCACGGTTGGCACGTTAGTGCAGGGGCGCAAGGGGCCCTGAATTCAGTGGCAGGTTGTTTGACGATTGAGCTATAGGGTAGGAAGAGGAAGGCACTTTTTGGCATTTCCAAAAGTCTGCAGATGGTCCCCTTTCTCCTCCTGCTAGGATCGCCGCCGACAGAGCCCCCAAGGCTGGTGAGGACCCGTCAGCTGGACGAGAAAGCTGTTTGCTCCCTGACGCGGTGCCAGCACCTGTTTGCTCAGATCTTTTCCCGCGGGAGATCTTATGTATTTTGAAGTGAATGATGTTTGCTGCTGTCGAGTTGAGCACTTGATAATAACTAGTTGTTTAAACTGAAGGAACAGAATAAACTCGGAGGTAAAGTGCTGATTAGCCAAAGCCTCTCCGTCCACCCCCCCCAAAAGGTATCGGAACTGGGTGGTTTCTGTCGGAGGAGACACTGGCCCAGTGAATCCAAGGACCTTTGTCAATGAACTTGGTGCGTGGAGCCGTACCTGGATCCTTTCGCTCGCTTTGGAGCAAAGCACGGCCTGTTTCCACATTTATTAATGGTTAACTCCGTGTTTGTTCTCTCAACACTTTCCGTGTGACTGCTTCCCTCTTCCGGCTGGCGTTTCCTAGAGAGAGGGGCTGTCTGGGGCCTCGGGCCTCCCCACCCACGTGAGCGCCGCCTCCGCACTCTGCCCACCAGAGCAGAGCTTCCTGGGACGGGGCCGACCGGCCAGGCCTCTGGCAGTGACCCACGTGGCCTGTTCGCGTCCTGCCGGATCCCAGACCCCGCGCGAGTGCAGCCGCTCAGCAGCTCCGGCTTCCGGCTGCCCCTGAGAGCCACGGCTATAGCTGTCCTGCCCGGAGACACCCGAGGGCAGAGCCACGGGGTTTTCAGAACAGTCTGCGGGACAGGCCGCACCACAACACGACAGGGTCAGGCGCTGCTTCTGGAATCTTCTGCCTCGGGACCTCGGCATGGTCTCCGGCGATCAGGGTCCCCGAAGACCCTTCGTTTCTGTGGGCGCTCCTGATGCTCGCGTGTTGGAAGTCAAAGCCGACGGGTCCAAAAAAAATAACATGCCATAAAGACAATGAGAAATGTGGTGTATGTTCATACATTGTATTTTTTATGGAAGATCATTTTTTTTTTAAACAAAAATGGTGTGAGAAGAGTGATACTGTTTCACACTTTCTGTAAACGTCCTTAAGGTCTGGCCCACTGCGAGCCCCACAGGGGGCTCCTGGAGTTGTTGCTTTTGTTGAAGCTGAGAGGGAAGCCGGCCCGCAGGGCAGAGCTAGTGGCCTTCTCAGCTCCGGGTGGATGTTCTTCTCTGCCCGGTAGTAGTTTGTTTGTTGTTTTTTTTGATGGAGTGAGGGAGCGTGGGAGCCGAGCCGGCCGCAGGGGTGGGGAGGAGCAGAGGGGGAAGCAGACTCCCCTCCCAGCAGGGAGCCTGATAAGGAGTTTGATCTCAGGACCTTGAGGTCACCACCTGAGTCAAAATCCAGAGCTGGGTGCTGGGTCCCCGCACCACCAGGCGCTCTCTGGCCTCCCCTGTTCCGTGCAAGCTGCTTGCAGGGTCACGTCCGAAGCTGCGGGGACCCAGTGCCGAGCGCGCGCCCAGCTGGGTGTGACCCGTGCGGTCCCACGTTCTTGATCGGCATCCTCGATCGGCATCGCTTTCCTGAGTTGGGCGGGTTGTCTGAACAACGGCTGTGTCATTGCACACAGACACATGTCCTGTTTGTGGATGTCACCATGCGTCTTAGCAGATGTCTTTCACGATCCGGAACCTTGAAGCTGATGGTGGTGACCACAGGTTTTCCCGCAGTTGCGACTTTCGTGTTGAGGCTTGACGCGCATCCCTGCGGCGGGGCCAGGGCTGGAGCCTTGAGGACGCCTGTCCACCACCCGGGCCAGGCCATCTTCCCCGGGAAGGGACGCTCACCCCAGCGCTTCTCCAGGTGGCGAGAAGGCCCCACGCTGAGGGAGGCGCGCGCTTCCTGTTTCCTCACACAGACAAGAGGAAGCCCGAGAGCCCGTGTTGCATCAAACCAGTGCTCATTGCTGCTTCCAGAACCGTTCCCGGGTGAACTGGCTTTTTGCCCCTTCTCGGCAGCCTGTGTTCTGGCGGGCGGTGGGGGGGCGCTGTCTCCATCGGAGGGTCTGCTCTCAGAGTCTGTGTTATGACAGAAATACTTCTGACCTTGGGAAACCCCTTAGCGGCTCCTGGGGACCCTCCTGCAGGACTCCCTGGGCCGTTCTGCCAGAATTGCTGAGTTAGAATCCTAAATTCCATTCTCTCCCACTGTGGCAGGTCTCTGGCACTCATGGCAGAGACTGTTAGACCGAGGGTCCCTCCTGCCTTACAAACCTGTTTTACTAAAACTGCCCCCGGTCAGATCTGCAGGGTGGGTCCCCGTGTGGGCCCGGCGGGCCTGGCTCTGACTGCCAGAGAGGGCTGGGGGCCGGGCTCGTGTCTGCCAAGCGCCCGCTCCCCGGAGCAGGTGGGGGCCTGTGCGGAGAGGCTCCCGTCTCTGGTGTGGAAGGAAACGGGGCCCGTCGGGCTGGATGGGTGTTTTCTCGGGGTGTTGGTGAAGGACCTCGGCTCCCCTCAGTCCCCCAGATGCTCTTTGAAAGGATGCAGCTTCGCCAAGTGGCGTCTTTAGTTTGGTGAATTCTTTTTGTGCTTTTTTGGAGGTGTTCGTGGATGGTTCTGTTCAGAGGTCCTCTGGCTCCGCCGCTGCTGTAGATGGGGTTCCTCGTTACTGAAGCCCCTGTGGTGGGGGTTCACCGGAGGGAGCTCAGCAGTTCGGAAGCGGCTTCCATTCAGGGCTGGCTCCCAGAATGAGTTTAAAACATTTTCTTGGGGGCACAGGAGAGATGCCCTGCCACCCACCCTGCAGGCTCCTTGTTGCCGCCGTATTGAAGCACAGAGTGTCTTATCCCCTCTGCCAAGCAACAGCCGGAAGCCCACTCGGGAGTCTGTTGGTGGGGTTCCTCAGGTGAAGCTGGTCTCTGTGCCTTTGCTTTTGCTAGTAGCCCCCGAGCTGCCCTAGAAAAAGATGAGAGAATATTGTGACCCACGGAGAGGAAAGTTTTCTCATTGATACCAGCAGGCATTCACCTCCGAGTGTTTGAAAGCTGTTGGAAAAGAGCTTCCTAACTGATGTGCAGCCTTGTCATAGCCCCAGGACAGGACAGAAACCTCGCTGTCTGTTGGCCAGACCAGTGCAGGGCCCTCCCCTCAGCGCCCCGCCCCCGGCCCCCCTGCTCCCGCCCTGGCCCTGCGTCTCTGCCGTCTGTCACTGTGCCTGCCTCCCCCAGTGTTTGGGACACCTGCTGAGCAGAGGCAGGCACACGCTGTTGGGGAGCTTGTGACCTGGGGGGGGGCCAAACGCATGGGGGACAGATGTGCGGTGTGTCCGTGCAAGGACTCTGTCACTAGGGTGGTTAGGGAGGTGCTGTCGGGCGGCGGGGTGGGGGGTGTCAGCACCCAGGGCAGGCAGGTGGGCGGCGGGGCCCACCATGCCCTGCTGTGGTCACTCTGCCTACTTGGCCAGTTGCAGAGGCTGCCAGCTATTTATAGAAGACACCGTAAGCCCCTGGAGCCTGGCGTCACGACCCCGTGTGACCTTCCAGCCCACACCAGCCTCTCCCGCTTCTGCCCTTGTGCCCCTGGTGCTGCTGCTTGTGCTGCCCCGTGGGTCCCTGGCCGCGGGGCCAGTCCTGCCCACCCGTTTCCTGCCGATGGAAATTCCTTCTTTCCAGTATCTACTCAAAGTGGGTTTCTCATGAAGCCTTGCCAAATAGCTAAGTGAGAACGCCTTGGCCTTCTGTCCTGTGGAAAGCCTTCTTCATTGCCCTGGAACAGCCTCATCCCACAGGGTCTGCTCTCCGTTTCCGTGTAGTTGCTCATTCTGGGCATTTCGTGTGCACTTCGTGCCCCCTGCCGTCGCCGCAGAGCACCTCAGGGCGGCCGTGTGGCGCGGCAGGTTATCACTGCTTTATTCCTGTTCCTGGTTTCGTGGCTGCAGAGCGTCCCGCCGCATGGACATGCCACGTTCCCCTTTATCCATCCGTTTGACAAGACCTTTGGGGTTGTTTCCAATTACTGTATCTTTAAATTGTAAAACTCTCCATTTTCTGTGCCTTAAAGCTTTGCCAGAGTTATAAATGCGTGTGACAATTTGTTGGGATTTACAGGCAGTTTTCCTGCTTTTTTCTGGGCTGTGCGGGAGCATCGGCTTCTGGGCAGGGTCACAGTTGTCCCACGTTGGCTCAGGGGGAGGGGAGAGTGGTGGGGGCCTGTGTGTGAGCCCCTCGTGCTGGCAGCCGTCTGCCGAGCCGTCTCACTGAGCCCCCGTCCCGAGTTTGGGCTCTGCCTGCTTCCTTTAGGCAAACCAAAAGGTCGTTGATGTTCGAAAGGACATTGTGCATTGATGCTTTTTCTCCGTGTGATTATGGGAAGATCTCACCATGTTTGTAGGACGCCTGCCTGAGTTGTACATGTCTTATCGAGAACCTGACAATTTCTAATCGTACAAAAGGACGTTCTGCATCGTTGTCGTATTGGCCGTGTGGAGTATGTCTGCCAACTGAAGGCAGGGGGTGTTGATGGCAGAGTGGGGCAAAGAGTTAGTTTTGACACTGCTTCACCTCGCCGGAGTTCACTGACCTGTCCCGCCAGACGTCTTCCTCTGTGCGAGAGCCGCGAGGGGTCCCGTGCTC
Organism: Mustela nigripes; assembly: GCF_022355385.1. Classification (NCBI taxonomy): domain Eukaryota; kingdom Metazoa; phylum Chordata; class Mammalia; order Carnivora; family Mustelidae; genus Mustela; species Mustela nigripes. The sequence continues at coordinate 194,670,007 of NC_081559.1, read as the reverse complement.
GCTTCGCTCCCAGGCCGCGGGGAGCAGTCACGTCGCTTTCCACCTTGCTGGCAAGGCCTCTCTCAGCTTCCTCATCCGAGTTCATGAGCATTCGTGTTCCTGCTCAAGTCTGCAGTCCAGGGGGAGGCGGCCAGAGGACGTGACCGCCGGGGCTCGGCTCCTCGTGCCATAGTGGACGGCCGAGCTGGACACCCATACTCTGAGCAGCCTCAGCCCCTGGGACAGCCCAGCCCTCCGCCCAGCCCCTAAGGCGCACGCGTGCTCATCCACCTGCCCCCCCGGGGGCGGCCAGACACAGGCATTGCCCCCCCAGCCCGCAAGGAGCCTGGGCAGACGTCCTGTCCTGTTGGTCCCCCTGCCCGAGCATCTCTCGGACTTGGCGCGGTAACGCTCGCTCGCTCGTGTGTGCAGGCCCGGGGTCTGATGCTCCCCGAAGCCCTGTCTCTCAGCCTCAAGCAGCACGAGGATGCGGCCAGTTTTCTCTCCTTCCTGCGCGTCCTCACTCACCCGCCGGACCTTGGTCGCTGCTTAACGAGGACAGTTTAAATGTGGAGTCACGGACCGGGACGCCTGAGAAATGGCTGCTCCTTACTCTCGGATAGATGGTCGGGACCCTGGTTTCCAGTGGCCTCAAAATCGCTTTTTCTCCAGCTGCTGGAGTTCGCGTCGGTGCGCGCGGTCGGCCGTTCCTTCCCGAGCCTGGCTGCCGGCGGGATTGTCATTTTCCCGGAAGTCACCTCCCAGCGGGGAGCCGCACCCCACCAGGCCTGGGGTGCTTCCAACTCCCCCCACAGGCCAGAGTAAGCGTGGTCACTCCGCTGGTTTTAGGGACGCGTGTCTGTCTCCATGTGGCTTAGGGAGCGCCGCAAACCCAGAGTCGAGCAGCCTGTGTCGGGGCCGCCGCCGGGACATCCTCGGGCCCAACACGCAGTTCCTCCGAAAGCCCCAGGCGGTCACGGGTCCCCCGCCGCAGGTGACCGGCGGGGGTAGGCCGGTGGGTAGTGGGCTGCATGACCGCGAGCCGGTTCCAGCCGCGAGCTCACCAGGACCCGCAAGAGCGACAGCGCGGATGGTCACCGGGGAGGGAAGCCGCGCGTGCGAGTCCGGTTCGTGCGCTGCCCTGAGCGACTCCCTCCGGAGACAGGAGAGCCCCAGGCGGCTGCCGGGGCTGAGGGAGGGAGTGGGCAGTGCGGGCTTTCCTTCTGGGTGAGAACGGCCTGGAGCCAGACTGCGGTGCACAGTCTCCTGAAGCAGCTAAAGCCACCAGATCGTCCCGGAGTTGGTTACGATGGTCCGTTTTCCGTTACACGAAGTCTAATACGATTTCAGAAACCTGACCCCGGGTCACTTTATGCATATTCCCGAACCCAGATTTGGAGGCTCAGCCGTGAGCTTGGAGGTGCCGGTGCACCGCACGTTCTGGTGGGCGGTTCGGATTGGCTTGCGACAGACCAGCAGTGACGGTGGGATCCCACCTCCTGCTAACCCGAGCCCGCCAGGATGCGGGCGACCTGGACTCTTGTCGCCACCAGCAGCAGAGGGCGTGGGGGGGGCGCCCCCCCATCCCCGGCCTCACTGATACCAGATAAGACAAGATCCAGCCAGTGGCTGGGAAAGTGCCGTAATTGTGTCATTTAAAGATAGCGGTGCCCTGCGTCTGGCATAGTCCATCGTCCAAGATGTATGCACGTGTCACTTTTCAGTGTTTTGAAGAACAGAGTACATTTCTATTTACGTTAAATTGTGGGCTTGTCTCTTATGGAGGGACTGATTAAAGAGGCCCGCTGGTCCTGGGGATTCTATCCGCTGGATATTCAACAAATTTACTCCTAATTAATTATTCTGACTCAAAAAAAAATTGTACCTCTCCAGGGTGGCAGTATTTAGAAGTGACATTTCAGATATCTGGCTATACAAATTGAGAGCATTTCCTGGTGTCTGTCGTTTGGTAAATTTGCTTTTAAGTATCCCCTTGGGGGATTGTACTTATTCCTAGAGAGTTCGCCTCCCCTGGAACCTGACTGAGCCGCAGGTAGCCCGGCAGGAGCCGGGAAGTTAGACTGGAAACAATGCTAATGCTTCCGTTTCGGTCTTTTCAGATGCCTTTCTTGGGATAAAGAATATTCTGGGATTTGTTTGTTTTTTGGTGACAGCACAGTGGTATTTACTGTTGAACCTGTGCCGTGTTTTGTTAACATTAAAATAACGATACTTTTCACAAAAGAGAGGGTTGGGAGTTTTCATACGCTGAAGTCTGAGGTGAACCGCGTGATTGATAAGTACGTTTCTGAAGAGAGGGGATGGTTTTGTTTTCCTGTGTTGGCAGCTCAGGTCATGATCCTGGGGTCCCAGGTCGAGCCCCGCGTTGGGTTCCCTGCTCAGCGGGGAGCCTGCTTCCCCTTCTCCCTCTGCTCTCTGCTCCTGCGGGTGCTTTCTCTCTCCCCGAGATAAATAAACAAAATCTTTAGAAAGAGCCTGGGGGGTTCTTCGTGTTCAGTGTAGAAGACAGTGGCTGCAGAGGGACAGAGTCGTGGGGGTGCACAAAGTCCCAGGAAGTTTCAGTGTGTCCGTGTGAGGCTCCGGGGTGTGTGGGCCTGGCCGCTGCAGCCCCCGTGGGAGGTGGGCTGAGCACGGTGTCACCCTGAAAGGAGGGACCTGGAGGTGGCCTGGGGCTCTCCACGGCGCCCCCCCAGGCCCCCTCTGGGGAGCAGACTGGTGGCCGTGGGCCCATTTGCCACGGAGGAGTGGGGCAGAGAGGAAAGGGCCAGCAGCCTGCGAGTCTGCCACTCGCGGGCCCCGGCCGGGGTGCCCCCCGCAGGGCCGTGGAGCTGGGCCCAGCTAGAGGCCATGGCAGGGTGACGCACGCGGCACAAGGAAGCCTCTCTGAAAAGGCAGGACTTGAACACAGACCTGGAATCGAGCAAGCCCCAGGGTGTCCGGGGGAGACATGTTTGGGGGAGAAAGGTCCCGGCAGAAGCAGGGTGTGGGGTGTGGGGGGGCAGGTGGGGATTTGGGGGTAATCCCACCGGGAGGTAGCGAGGGTTTGGACCTGTGCGTGGCGGAGAGGGGAAGCTGACGGATTCTAGGCCCGTGGGACAGTGTCTTAAAGGTAGAAGCAGGAAGATTATATTTTTAAGATTTTATTTATTTGACAGAGACAGCGAGAGAGGGAACACAAGCAGGGGGAGTGGGAGAGGGAGAAGCAGGCTTCACACTGAGCAGGGAACCTGATTCCGGGCTGGATCCCAGGATCTGGGGTCATGACCCCAGCTGAAAGCAGATACCTAACCAACTGAGTCACCCTGGTGGCCTGAGGCAGAAAGATTTAGGTACAGGCTAGACGTGAGGGAAAGTCAGGGTTGGACAATATTGTGGCCCTGAGCAGTGGCCTCTTGACTGAGATGAAGACATGGTGTGTGTGTGTGTGTGTGTGTGTGTGTGTGTGTGTGGTCGGTCAGGTGTAGAGAGTAGTGCTGGAAGCCATGTGGCCAGGAGAGATCACCAAGGGCCTGCTGTGGATGGATGGTGGGTGGTGGATGGGGGTGGACGGATCGTGGAGGGAGGGGTGCATGCATGGGGCAGAGCTCGTGAGCAGGGTCCAAGGCTAAGAGGCAGGAAGGCAGGAGGAACCAACCCAAAGACTGAGGAGGAGCAGCTGGGGGCCGCCCACACTGGACGGAGGCTGACCCGCTTCCTGTCAGGCGCTGCCGTGGACACAGGTGGGCAGAAGGTTGACCGTGTGATGTGGCGACCGTGCCGGAGCAGCTCTGTGGCGGGGGCACACCGGTCTCCTACGGAGCCGGGGAGGGTTCGGGGGCGACTGTAGACCAGCGGGCCGGCGGCTGGGGGAGAGAGTGGGATCCACAGGTTGTTGTGCTTCGGAGTCTGTCGGGGCTTTTTACCTGTGATCATCCTTGATCTCGTTCTGTAGTTTCTCAGGACGCACTCCCGGGCTGAGAGTGTTTCCTTCTCGTGCACCTGCACTATCATTGCTTCGTTTGGGGCGCGCCTCGCCGTTGAAGTCAGCTTCTGTCTAATCAGGGTCGCTCTCTAGCTGGTCTGCGATTCTCTCTCTCGGGCCTTAAATCTTTTCTCCCTCTTTGTCTTGTTTTGTTTAATCTGGAAGGACATGCGGCGAGTTTGGCTGCTGTTGGGAATAGCCTGCTTGAGAGGGGAGAGTTAGGGCAGAGAGGAGGGCTTGCTGGCGCCGTGTCCCTGACGTCAGGCACCGGCCTGCGGGCGGGAGCGCTGGGCCCGGCAAGGGCGCCATAGTTCTTCCCGACGACAGAGGCTCCCAGGAGGGGGGGGGGGGGGGGGGGGGGGGGGGGGGGGGACGGAGGCCTCTTTCCTGATGGCTGTGATGCCCCCTATGAAGCCTGTGAGTCCGACGCTGAGGGGAGGGTGCCGGAAGGAGGTGCCAGATGTTTGGCCTGGGTTGTACAAGCTGCTGGGGGTCCCAGGGAGGCCGGAGGGCTCTCCAGAGCGTGGGACCCACCGGGAGCACGGTGTTTGTGTCACGTGAGGAGCCCAGGCTCAGACCAGCGTGGCGTCAGCCTGGGGTCCCTGCGGAGCCCGCTTGTGCTCAGCCGACTGGTTCCTCGTTTTGTTTCCTTTCTGCCTGTAGAGCTGTCCCTCCCCGTGAGCTCTGTGCTGCATCCGAGAGCCGGAATCATCCGGGCGCTTTACAGCAGGATGTCCCTGCCCTGTGTCGAGCTGTGTGCTCTCGGCAGCCCGGGACCCAGCGTTTCCCGGCCTGCTGTTAGTTTCTCCCCTTCCCTGAAGTGAGGACGTGACTGGCAGAGGACTCTGTCCTCAACAGCGTGTGATCGAAGATGTGCTCCTGGGGCCTTCTTTGTCGTCACAGGATGGACTTGCAGTTGGACATCTAAATGGCCCGTACCGAATGGGGGGGCCTTGTAGGGAACAGCACTTCGGAAGATCTGGTGGCTGTGGTTCCACAGAACCTCGGGGGCGTTTTTCCGTTACCTGTCACCGTGGGAAGAGCCCTCGGGGCTGAGCGTGTTGAAGCGGAGCTGTTGTGCTCCTGGACTCTGTGGGTCAGAAGCTTGGACCGGACGCCGAGGGGAGATGCTGCTTCTCGGCTCCGGCCTGCCTCAGCCCGGAGGGATGGAGCGGCTCGGGGCTGGGGCCATCTGGAGACCTCTCCGCCCACATGTCTGGCACCCGGGCTGGGTTGATGCCAAGGCTGGTTTCAGTGGGGACTGCTGGCCAGAGTGCCCATGCAGCCTCTCTGTGTGGCTTGGGTTGTTCTTCGAGGAAGCGTGTCAGGAGGAAGTATCTGGAAAACAGACGTTCCCAGGGAGTGGAAGGAAGCCGCATGGCCCTTTCTGACCCAGACTCAGGGGGAGGGGACTCGGACCCCAGCTCTCAATAGTAGAGGATTTGGGCTGCTTTAAAACAGTTGCCGTGTTGTCCTTCCAAAACACTCAGGACCTGCCTCGGCAAGAAGCAGACAGAGCTTCAGAGCTGGCTGTGCGGCTCAGGATAGCCATCAGGAACCTGGTGTTCTTGACCGACGGGGGCACGGGAAAGCCTGACCCTGTGTGAGCGCTTTCCGCTCTCTGCCATCCCACATCACAGCAGCTACGAGCTCCTGACCCTTCCAGGCCCTTCTAGGCCCTCCTGATCTGGCCAGGCAGCCAGAGCAGGCATTGCGGCTTGCCCGGTGAGTCCAGGCTTCGGAATCAGAGGTGCCTGAGTCCAGGTCCCAGCTCTCCTACTGTGGATCTGGGGGACCTCGGGCGAGTCAGTGCACCCGTGGCCATCTGTGTCTCTTCTGCAGAATGGTGAACCCCCCTGCCTTGCCGGATGTGTCGCCAGCATCACAGGAAAGATGAGGGGCCATTTGTCTGGGCACCTGGTGCTTGGGTTGTAGTAACTGGGAGCTGTTGCTGGGGAGTAGCTGTCCCTGGTCCTGCGATATCATAGAGTCACACGTCCCACCGCCTCCGTTCCAGCAGGAAATCACCCAGAATCTGGCTGCTGCTGCTGCTGCTTCTTCTTTTTTTTTTTTTTTTTTTTTTTTTTTTTTTAAAGAGAGGGAGAGACAGAGAGAGCACGCATCTCAAGCAGGCTCCACACCCAGTGCAGAACCCGAGGCGGGGCTTCATCTCACCACCTCAAGACCGTGACCTGAGCCAAAATCAAGAGCCGGATGTTTAACCGATTAGACCAGCAGGCTCCCCTCTGATTTCCTTTTTCTGTGAACAAGCGAACATTTCTTAGATCTTTAAGCCCCCCGTGATGCTGACTTACCAGCGTGCGGCAGGGGTCTGAACAGAGAACATTCGTTAACACGAGGCCAGATGGCAGAGGCAATCGCTGAGCTCAGGACTAATTAAGGAAATATCTTTGCAGCAGAGTCTCTCCTTGGCCCTCCTTTGTACCTGTGGTTTTTGTTGTTTGTAAATGGCATCTTTGTAAAAGTCATTTTCCTAATTAGTAGCTGTTCAGGTGTAGGAGTGCAGTGGATTTTTAGTCTTGTTTTCAGGAAGCTCCTTGGATTCTTGTTAGTTCCGACAGTTTCTGCGGATTCCATCCTGGTTTCACACAGGAGGTCGTGCCGGCTCCCTGTGGCCCTTTCGCGGGCTTATTTCAAGGTGTGTTTCTTGTTTCTTTTTCTTTTTCTTCTGTGACTGTACGTGCTCAAGTCTGCTGAAGTGGCGATTTCAAGCCTTGCTGTTCGGTTCTGAGCTCAGGAGAAATCCTGCAAGTACCCCTTTAGCGGGCGTGCTGTTCAGGAGGTTTCTATTGGTTTACCTTTTATTAGGTCTAAGAAGTTCCTTCTACGTCGCCAGGTTTGTCTCTTGTGTCACCCGTGAGACAGTCTTGATTCTCAGACAACACAAGGAGTGTCTGCTGGGGCCACTGTCCGTCTGTGCAAGCTGCCTCTGCTGGACGGCTGCCCGGACCTCCCCAGTGGGGCGAGTGCTTGTCCCTGTGGCTGGGGACCCCGTCACCACGGGCTTTCGCAGCAGAGGTGCACCTGCCAGCCGGGCACCGAGCTGCAGCTCAGCCTCAGGGTCTGTGGAAGGCCTGCAGCTCGGCCACAAACCTCTGAAGTCCAAGTTCAAGGGCACTCTGGCGCCGGCTGCGTGCACGTGGGATAGAGGAGTCACAGAGGGGCGGTGGACTGCAGAGCATGGCATGGTGCTGTCGTGAGGCTCTGGTTGAACACCCTGGATGAGAGCACAGAACTGGACAGGCAGGGAGGTCGGTCTGGTGAGCGGCCACATTGGAAGGATCGTCCCGCCGGAAGGTGACCGGCGCTCCAATGGCTCTGGGCCCTGCAGGGTTTCCAGGAGAGATGACCCCCACCATAACTCTGGTTTTTAGGGGAGAAAGAGAGCGGCAGGGTCGGTTGGGGAGGGAGAGGGCAGGCGGAAGCTGAGTGGGGGGCCTGCCCTAGTGTCAGGGTGACCCGTATGTGGAGAGCCCGGGGCCACCAGGAGTCCGGCCACCTGGCAGGCTCATTCGAATGGAGAGGTGGAGGTGCTCTCCAGGGGCAGCTGCTGGGCCCGGCAGGGAATGGGGGACGGGCAGGGGGTTGTCCTGGATAAGATTCTGTGGAAGTAACTGGGTTAAACCAGAAGGAATGTGACATGACGGCAGGTCAGGATGCTGGCCGGGTTTGGCGGGGTTTGGCGGCGGGTGTGAAGCAGTGGCTTGGTGATGTCATTCCCCAAGTACCTGCCCCTAAGGGAGCAGATCCTGCTGAGTCCTGCTGCCTTGGGCTAAGATGCTTCTCTTGGGTGTGATGGCTTCACTGTGTCTGAAGAAGCCCTGACTTTATCCTGCATCAGGCTCCGGGGAGCTCCTGTGTATGTCCCTTTCCCGCCTGGGCTGCCTTCTTGAGCAGCTGCACTGCTTTTTGGGGCCCTCCGCCCATGGCGCTGTCTGGTCTCATTCCTCCCCCTCCTTTTCCTTCTGTGTTGGGCCACACAGAATTCCTCGGTGGTAGACAGGCGCCCTGCAGCCTGGGTGCCCCGTGTCACCTCTCCACTCCCCAGATGGCAGATGACAAGGTCATGTGTTTGCAGATGACGGAGAGACGGTGGGTTTCACTGCCTTGATGATAAAAACAGATGTTTATTCTTTTTAAGATGGGCAAAAAGTTGAGACTTCACTTTGTAGCCTCATGGGACAGGACCAAAGCTGTGGTTTTTCATTTTTGATATAATTTTCTTCTTCCTGATTCCTATTCTCTTAAAATACATCGGGCTTCACGAGCTAATACTGATGGATCGGTTTCTGTGGGTTTGCGTTTGCTGGAGACACTGGGATGCTGCTTAGTCTGAGCCCATTACCACGTTTAAGGCTTAAAGTCAGGAGTGAGCCCTGGCCCGGGAAGCCACTCCATGGCCATGCCTTCCCCGCCGGAAGAGCAGAGAGGAAAAGCCGTGGCTGCCACACCTGTGCCACGGCTGCCTCCACTGGGTCTGCTCATGGCTGGCTGTGTGTGCATGCGGCACCTGGCTGTGCTTATAGCAAGTGCTAGCCCAGAGATGAGATGTGCTCAGCATTCTGTTTTCTTTTCCATTAAAAAAAAACAAAAAACAAAAAACAAAACCAAGTAAAACGTTGGTGCTACCTGCATTAGGTGGTCAGGGCTGTAGCCAGATCGTGGCCCCACCTGCCCGGGTATCAGTGCTGCACTCCCCGGGATCAGTGGTGCCACTGCGTGGGGATGGTGGTGGCGGTGTGAGCTCAGCTTTGAGACCCCCGGCTTGTGCATGCTGGAAGATTTTAGGTACGTGAGGTGGTTTCCAGCTGCCTCAGAAACTGATGGAACCGTGTAAGCTGAAGGGGGGAGACGGAGGACCCCCCCCCCCACCATCATGAGTCAGACAGCTGTGCAAAGTAGCGGGCTTCCTGCAGAGCTAGGGCCGTGGGGCACATTTATAAATGAATGGAAATAGGTCTCTTAAGTTTCTTTTTCCTTTTATGCACTTTCAGTATGGGTTCCCTTTATCTGGGCTATAAAACCCAAATCATGGCTTTAATGTTCTACTTTAACAGGCTGGCTTGCAGTGACGCAGAAGAGCATGAGCGGTTTGGGACAAGGCTGGGTTTATATCCTGCCCTGTGGGGCACCCTTGGGCAAGTCCTAGGGACTGGCAAGCTCCGTGGGGTTCCCTGGGACGGGGCCTTGCAGGGTGGAACTGGGGTCAGATGCACCTGGCGGCCCTGGCAGGTGGCCTGTAGCCGCCCATCCTATAGACTACGGAGCGTCTCCTCCGAGCCAGGTGCCCACCCCTCCACCTGTGTGCATCTGTGGGGCTGTGGATGGGGACTTAAAATATACGTGGGAATCATCACACATCTGCCTCAAATCTTGAATTGGGCAAGTTTTTAAACCTCTCCGGATGTCTGTTAAGTGGGGTACCAGCAGTGTGTACATCTTTTTATTTAAGTTTGGAAACTGTTAAACTGAGACAACTAGAACAGTAAACACCCGCACCCACCTCCCTGATTCTATTCAAAGTTGCTTTCATCAGTTTTTAAAAGATAGCTTTACTATTATTTCTCTAATAATAAATATAATGTACCCACTTAAATAAGACACCAAGAAGAGCGAGTTGTAATGTGAGCTCTTAGAAATAATCACCGTGGATATTCAGTTTTATGAGGCTTCTGTACGTTTCCTGTTCCTGCACCAGATGTGTGTGTGCAAATGCAGGATTTGCACGGACCCCTTCTTGGAGCTTCCTCCCACTCAACCCCATAGGACCTCTTCCCGTGATGGTGTAGACACACAAGGTCAGTAGATGAGCGCAGCACACGTTCCCCGGTGAGCAGTCACACCTTCCTGTCCTCTGGCAGAGGATAAGCGCTCTGTGCACGTGTCTGCGTGTTTTAGGATAAAGGCCTCCATCTTGAGTTACTCCACCAAAGGGCACATGATCTTAAAAGATTTCTGAAATACACCTTCAAGACCATTGAGCTTAAGAGAGTGATCATTTTTTCAAAGCTCTTGTAAATATCAGCTAGGCAAAAAAAAAATTTACAGTTTTCATTCACATTTTTTGGATGGAGAGCTGGGTATGTTTTCTGTTTGTTGGCTACTAGTATTTCCTACACACATTGTCAGCCATAGTCAATGCCCACTTTCCTGTGGGAGTTTTAAATCCTTCGTAGTAGTTTATTTTACTTTTTTTTTTTTTTAAAGATTTTATTTATTTGATGGAGAGAGAGTGCGCACAGTAGGAGATGCAGAGGGGGAGGGAAAAGCGGGCTCTCTGCTGAGCAGGGAGCCCAGGGCGGGGCTCGATCCCAGGATTGAGATGCTTAACCAACTGAGCCACCCAGGAGCCCCAAAGCCTTATTAATTTATATAAACTCTGTATATCCAGGTTTATATTTTCACATTTGTGAACTTACTGTCATAAAATTTTCTGAATTTGTAGGGCAATTAGAGAAGCTTTAAAAATCTTACATAGTCAGATTTGTCTTGGTGACCCCCGCATTTTGGTTCCAAGAGCGAAAGCATTCGGACTCCCAGATTATAGAAGATTATTGAATTTTGAAGTATTTCTAAGGATGTCTTTGTTTCACTTAGAAATGTCAACTCTTACAGTTTGTGTTTGGTTGGGATTTGCCTTGTCATGAAGAGGCTGGGGGCTCACCTTGCGTCTCCCTCAGCTGTCCCTGCTCTGCCGACCCGCGACTGAAATGCCGTCTCAGCCCACCCTGCCCCGTCCTCACGGCCGCTCCTGCTGTCCCTCCTGATCCTCTGCCTGCCGTCTTCTGGGGTGAGGCTCCTGAGGACAGGGACGCCGTTGGTGCTCAGGAAATGCTGCGGGAGTGGAATCAGAGTCAGCGTACCGGGAATGCTTCGGGGGGCTGGGCACACAGACCTCCCACGGCAGCTGTCACCATGTGCCGAGTGCTAACTGAGTGAACCTGGGGGCCTGTGTTACTATGCACTGCTAGGTCACCCATCTCTTTAAAACATGCGTCTGACTTCAGTATACCCACTGTCTCCAAAGGACTTGAGTCCGCTTGGCCCGGCGGCAGGGCTCACATGGTCTGCTGGCAACAAGACCCAGCTGTGCCTGTCCCTTACCTGCTTGCTGTCCCATCTGTACCTGGGGATCACCTGTGCCTGAGCCGGGGTGGGGAGTGGACAAGAAGGTGCGTGTGGAGGTTTCTGCGGCAGGCCCGGCGCACCAGGGGCCCCGACGCTTCCGCAGGTGTCGTGGGAGAGTGTGAACCAACCCACGCACCAGAAGGGGCAGTTCTATGGGTCCTGCTGCTGCCCAGAGATGTCCTTGGTAACTAAGAGGGATTCGTCACTGTCAAAGAGCACAAAGTTCTGAATTTCCTGCTGAAGAGGGAGGGAACAGGAAGGCGGTGGGTTAGATTCTGGTAGGCTTGGGGTGATAAAAAGAAGGATTAGGTTCTTTGGTGAAGGAGATGGTCCTCAAGTACGGGAGATGTCCCAAGAGCTCTCTGCGAGGGAGGTTGGTCCATTCCGTGGGCCATGCTGGCAGAGGGCCCCGCTGAAAGCAGTCTTTGTGCCCCGCTGGCCTGGCACCGAGTCACCCTCCAGGGAGCCCCGAGCTGTGTCCAGGAGGGTGGATGTGAGGATAGAGGCGGAGGCGCCTGGAGCGCACCCCGAGTCTCGGAGATGCTTGATAAACGTGGCTTCTCTCGTCGCAGCGGTGGAGACAGCGCGCGGGAGACGGAGGATCGTCTTCACGGGACGCATCGCGTTTGTGCCACGAAACGCTTGACACTGAGTAATAAGGGAAGGTGTTTCTACCAAGCGTGTGACACTGAGATATTCTTTTATTCGTCTCTTCATTCATTCATTCATTCATTCATTCAACAGTTGCACAAAAGCAGACATAATCCCTGCCGTGGCGTCTCTTACGTTCTAGTGGGCGAGGCCGTTACTAGCCAGAGAATCACAGAATCAAGAGAAAGTCGGACGTGGTGAGCGCTGTGGAGAAGCGTGAGGCAAACGCACCACGGGGTGGTCCGTGTTTTCACGGAGCTTTTGAGACGGGCTTACGTCGCGTGGCGAAGTCCTGTGACAAGCTCACGGGAGTGTCGGGCCACGGAGCGGAGCCCACGCGGGCAGTGCTCATGGCAGCCATTGGGGAGATGCTTTGGCGGGAGGGAATATACGCTTTACGAGTATTTAATTCTCCCTTGTGTTTATTCCCGTTTTTGTCATACTGTGGACAGATGGGGCGGGTCAGAGGAGGTGTCTTTGACATGGGGGGAAGTTTATTGAAACAATTTTTATGGGAAAATTTTCTATTTACAGATCACAGAGATGACTTGGGGGACTGTTGCTCAAAGAAATCGTGTTTTAAATGATGACTGGAGGTTGGTTCACCAAAGCCTGTTTAAAAATCCTTTGTGGGTGAAATTCTTAGCGTTTCCAACGAAGATGAAGACCCGTCCTGTTAGTCACTGACTTGAGGGCAGTTGGGTGTGTGGCTCATAACCAGCCCTAGACTCTGCGTAGGTGTCATGTATCCTGAGGCATGCGTATCGCTCACTGAAATGAGGTTAAAGTATTTTTGGAGTATTACTCATTCAACCACAAAAGTTGACTGAGGCAGTTCAGTAGCAATCTTCCTGCCCGCTTGGCTTGCCGCCTCCCCCCCACGCCCTCCCCCTGCCGGGGGCAGCTGCCAGGACCGTGCGGTCACCTGGGAGCACCTGCCACTCAGCCCCTTGCCCCCTCATCACCCCCCCCCCCCACTGCCCCAGAGTGACCGGCTGCCCCCTCTTCCCTCATTGCTTCCCGGGGCCACTTTTTTGGGTGTTGCCAAGAATCAGGCTACAACAGCTTGGAATTTCCCCGAGGGTTTTTTTTACCAAGAGAGGAAGAAATGAAAAGATTTACAGGAACTGTGGCCCGCATGAAGGTGACACATTTCTAGAGAACAGCTCTTTGACTCCATGGTTGGCTTCTTTCCCTGCGGGGCTATCCTTCCCGCCGCCCCCGCCGCCCCCTTGCCCTGGGAGCCTGCCTGGGGTTTTGTCTGCTTCTTCTGTCTCTCCTCACCCTCCTTCAGAGTGGGAGGTGCTGCGCACACCTGCCCGAGGGTGAAGGGCAGAAGCGAGCGCCTCCCGTGGCTGTGGACACGCCCCCATGCTGGAGAAAGGGACTCATCGGATGGTCTGTCAGCCTTGGGGTGTTTTCGGAGCCCCCCACCCTCCAGGCTAGCTCCGAGCATTCTCCTGAAGCTCCGGTGTGGGGCCAGCTGCGTCCTGAGCCCAGACGCCGGGTTCTGGTGTGCTGAGCGCGGAGTTCTCCTAGGCCGTGATGATGCACACCTGCTGAGCCCCCGGCCGCCTCTGGGAACCGCCCCCTCCCAGTGTGTCCCCTCCATGTCCCATTTTACTTTCTTCGTGCCCTTGCAAGTGTGGGAGCTCATAGGCCAAGGTGGGCTTCGGAGGTTGGGGTCGGGGGTGAGCGCTGGCCGTTAGAGAGGGTGACCGCGACCCAGACCACGACCCGGCTGGGCTCGTCTCCTCTAGGCCATGCGGCCTGAACCGGATGTGGGAGCGGAACCTCCCTGTCTTGGCATTCGGCCAGACAGAAGCCCGTCTCTCTGGGAGCTCGGGCGCGCTTGGTTTGGGGTTTTGGCTTCTTTTCCTCCCGGTCGGCTGGTGGGTCACCTGGTCTAACACTGGTTTGCACACAGTGTGGTTCTCTTTTCTCTCCAGCTGACGGGAGCCCATGTCCCTGTCTGCATTCGTAGCGCTTTGTTCTGAGAATGGCTCCATTCAGCTCCCCAGAGAGGCTGCCGCGGTTGTGTTCAGTGGCTTGGGGGGGCCGTAAGCCATAGCTGCCTGTGCAGGCAACAGGTGAAGGCGCTGAGTGGCAGCCTGTCTGTCTGTTTGTCCTGGTTGTAGCAGGAGAGTGCTGGTCGGACGGCTTCTGCTCTCTGGTCTGGGCCCCAGGAGCCTTCAGAACCTGTCCTTTTCTAGCCCATGGTGAAAGCAAAGGTACAGGAGACACGGACCTGGGTGGTGGTCCTACCCAGCCACTGCCCAGCCGGGGACCCTGACGAGTCACTCAGCCCCAAAGCTGCTGTTGCCTCTTCCAGGGATGTCCAGAAGCCTGAAGGAGCTGATGCCCGGCCTGGCCCACATTGTGGCATAGGAGGCCTGGACGGCCTTGAGCTATTTTTGTCACTTTCTCTTGTCTTCATAATTTCTGGCTGATGCCCAGTATAGTGAAAACAGAATTCTACAAGGAAACGGAGGATACATGACATTGAATACCAATGCCTGCTTCGAGGCTCTGGAAGGATGGTGTTCGGTGGCAGACCTTTGACTATCCTGGTCCCGCTAAGACATGGGTGCTGGTGGGCTGGGCTCCCTTCCTGGAGGAACGCTGTGTTGCTGGCCCTACAGCCAGTACAGCGAGCGGCACGTCAGCCAGTTAATCCAGAGCCTGGACCGGTGGTCACCTGCCAGTCACCGAGGGCCAGACTCTGTGTTAATTTAATGACTCTGTGAGCTACGTGTATCTTGAGGAACATTTAAGTTACCCAAGGGCAAAGAGTCACCGAGGTCCTTTTGTTTTGGAAGATGCTGGGCTGCTAGTAAGATGTGGTGACGGGAGCCCTCGCGGGGGTGGGAAGCCCCAGGCTCCCCTCTCCATGGGCTTCCTCTCGGGCCCCTCCCCTTGGCGGAGCTCCCAGACCCTCCTGGAGCCAGGCTCACCCCAAGTCCGTGACTCAGAGCAGGTTTCGGGGGAAAGGGTGAGTTACTTTCTCCCCACGGTTTCCAAGGTGACTTCCGGCCCCAAATTCTGCTGTTTATTACGTGTCATCAGTGGCCAGAGATGTTGCTCTTGGCCTGATGGTGGAAGCCGGCGCCAGGACATTGGCGTTGGTCCTGGTTGTGAGGCGCAGGGGCAGCGGCGGTGGGAGGAGGCTGGGTGCGGGGCCGAGGCTGCTCCAAGCCAGTGTCTCCTGCCAGAGTGCAGGCCGCACGGGTTACGCAGGGTTTGTACGAATTCTGTTCCGTGTGCTTCGGTGTTTAGAAAACAGCAGAAATGAAGAGCTTCTCGGAACAACGATGCTTGTCTGCTGCGGCCTTTCTGTGCTCGTCACCAGGTAAACTTGCCTGGTGACTGCTCACTTCTTCCCCCCGATTTGCTTCTAGGTGAATGGGCAGAGCTGTGGGGTCCTGAGACCATGTACAGGTTTGGTCTTGGGATGGAGACGGGCCTCCCGTTTTGAACACAAGCCCATGCTGTCAGGCCTTAGCAGGATGTCTGATGTCTGATTCCCAGCACCGAGCCCCTGCCTGGTAGGCAGCCTGTGCGATGAGCCTGGTGAGCCGGTTGCCATGGCAGCTGGTAAATCATGAGCTCACATCATATCGGGGACAGGCGCTGGGGGGGGGGGGCAGCCGCGGAGACAGACGCTTGGTTTGCAGGCCTGCGGGGTGTGATGCTGCCTCTGGGGCCTTCCGTGTCCGAGGACCAGCTAGCCGCCGCCCCACCCCCCGTCACCCCACCACGAACCTGGGGGGGCGGTGTCAGTTTGTGACATTATCGGGAACTGAGACGCCGTCTTCTCTGCTTAGAGATGAGGCCACCCCATCCCCTTGGAGCAGGCGGTTCTCACGCATTCGGGGTCATGAAGCCCTTTGTCAGGCTGGTGAAGGTAATGGGTAGAATAAGAATGTTTTTCAAGGCACAGGACGAGACACATAGGATGACGAGGAAAGCTGGTCATGTCGAAGTACAGTTAACAGAATAACAGAACAAACGTTACCACGTTTAGTGAGGGTCCGGCAGCCAGTCTAGTAAATACCATGGTTTTGAAGTAGCAGTGAGTTTAAAGGTTTTTTACTTATTTGAGAGAGAGAGAGTGTGCATGTACCCACGAGCTGGGAGAGGGGTCAGGCACCCAACTGATAGCCCCCCAGTGCCCCACAGTAGCAGCGGGTTGGAACCCGTTCGCCGCCATGTGGCCGGGGAGCCTTCTGTTTCCCCATGTCCCAGGTATGTCCTCGTGTGGTTGGTTGTCCTTGCTCATGAGGGAAAGGAGCGATGCATTTCACTTTGAGCTCAGCCCAGGTTCACAGGCCCTCCGAGTTGTCTGCGTGGGTTCCAGGCTGAGACCTCCTGGCTCAGGGGTGCTCCCCTTGACTCTCCCTCTCCAGGGCCGGGGTCCGCAGGTGATGGGCCCTGCGTCTCACTCTCAGGGCCCTGGCTCCAGGGCACTCAGCCTGGTCGGGCCTGGTCTGAGGGACACCTGGTGGCGGGACTTGAACTTGAGGAGGCCAGACGAGCTGCCCTGATGAAGGCTGTGGTAGAGAGGCCAGGCAGGACAGAAGAGCAGGTGCGTGCCGCCTCCTGGCAGCTCCTGGGGTGGAGATGGGCCTTGGGCCTCACTTGTTTCTCAAGGAAGCCAGGACAGCAAAAAGAGAAAAACCACAGAACGCCAGTGTAGACGTCTGGGGTGTGGGAAGCTGAGCAGTGGGGGGTCTGGTCTCCTGTATATGTCTCCTGGGTCCTTTCGGTGGGCACGTGGATGGCTCCTGGCTGGGTTCTGAGGCCAACAGACATGTGTCCTGGAAGGACACCCATCATGTGGTCACCTGGACCCCGGGAAGTGACTGAAACGAGCATAGTAGTTGAGGGGGCCCAGGGCACCCCAAAGGCCTGATGGGCTGTGTGGAGGAGCAGGAGACACAGCTCCCAGGCTGAGCCGTGAAGCCGTGGTGTGCCTATGGCCTAGAGGCCTCTGACGTGTGGGTCGCGGTAGCAGGAGGGCAGAGATGGAGGCCGGTGGGGGGGCGGGCTGGGCAGGGCTCGGCAGCCGCCCTGGGGAAGATGCTCGTCCTGCAGATTCCGAGGCCCGGCATCTGGGCTCAGGACCCCGTTCCTGTCTGTGCACTGCGGCCTCTCACTCAGACCCTGTGTTCCTGGGGGTGCGTCCGTGCCTGGCCTGGGGTCAGATTCAGGGCATTAATTGGTCAGCAAGTCCTTCGTTGTAGAGACCAGAAACCTGGAGCCCGAGCCAGCGAGGGCCGCGCGTCGATCGGACAGTCTGTTCTCCGTGTGCGGGTGCAAGGGTGGCAGTGGCTGTAGGTGGCACGGGAGCCCCCGGTGGGTGCTGCGGAAGGCAGGGTCCCCCTCGTGCGCTGAGCCCTCCAGTGGGCCCCCTGCTTCCGCTCCAAGGACACAGGTAGAGATGTTCCTTCGTGGGTCTTCAGCGCAGCGCTTACTGTTTACAGGGAATGTTTGGAAACCACTGAGATGCATCGGCAGGAGACGGCTCCGTGTGCAGGGCCCTCAGCAAAGATTCGTTGTGGAGAATTGCGTAATATGACGTTAGATGAAAGCCGTCAGGGAGAAGTCTGCATGGTTGTGTCAGCGCAGGTCACACATTGTGTGTCGTGCGTGTGTGCAGAGACTGACTTTGAACAGAGATTACCTCTGGTGGCGTCACAGGCAACTTTTCTGTTCTCTGTATTTTTTTGTATCTTCTGTAGTAAGTGTGTGTTTTGACGTCAGAGAAGACCGCACTGTATGAAAGCGGCCACCTGGTCCCTGTCCGTCATCACAGGTGGGGAAGCGAGACCACGTGTTCGGTAGGCAGTCGCCCACGGAGGCCACTGTGGAAAGTGCTCTGTGACCTGTAGTTAAGTGAAGAAGACAGGTGACCCGGACCCGCAGGCTCTCAGTTATCTGCTACGTGGGAGAGCCTCTACAAGTCTTCACTCTCTGGTCACCCCACTTCTTGTCCTGCGTGTGCACCCCTTACTTAGGGAGGGCTGGGACAGAAGCCCCGCTCTGGCAGGGGGCCGCCAGGAGGTGGTGTGTGGGGCAGGTGTCACACAGCCTGCTCTGGGACCCTCCCACGAAAATAGGCGGGTGACAGTCCCCGCCCTGAGACCTGGATTTCTTGGGGAGGAGAGCCCCGTCCCGCAGAAGCCTTACATAGAACACAGCGACAGGCTCGCTTTCCACGGCGCCTGTAAAAAAAAAAAAGAAAAAAAAAACCAGCAAAACTTCCCAGTTGCCGTGACCCAGTTGCTCATATAGGAAGTTGATTACTCATTCACTACGTCTCCCTTTCACTGATGGAGACGTGGCTCTAAAAATGGAATTTCTGAGCACGTGTGCCGAGTTCCCAGCAGCAGTTCCGCAAACACTCGTCGCCTGCGTTACCAGTGCCGGCTTACATGCTGGGGCTCCCCGGCCCTTGTAACACGCTTCGGTCAGTGGTGCAA
Source organism: Mustela nigripes (assembly GCF_022355385.1). Lineage (NCBI taxonomy): Eukaryota > Metazoa > Chordata > Mammalia > Carnivora > Mustelidae > Mustela > Mustela nigripes. The sequence goes on along the minus strand of NC_081559.1, from coordinate 194,651,764 downwards.
CTCGCGGGTGCGTCAGTGGTGGGCCAGGGACTGTGCTGGCCTCGGACCCGCCATTTCCCCCCTGCCGAGGTCCCTTCCTGCGGTGACCGTCCAGGGCTCCTGGATGAGGAATGAGGGGTCGCCTTCCTATTCCCCAGGGTTTCGCCCCCCAGGGCAGCAGTCCGATGGCACGGACACAGTGGAAACACATTCCCAGCAGAACCGTGTGCCCCGTGGCCAGGTGGGAGAGGGGTGCACCTGCTGGGGCCGTGGCGGGGGGAGATGCGGGCCTGGGCGTCCGGCGGAGCTTTGAGCAGAGGGAAGCAGCGTGTCTCGCGGAGGGTGGAGAAGCTGGGAGCACCTGGAGGCGGGGAGGGTGTTGGGACCAGCACGGGTGGCCCGCGTCGGCACAGCTGGAGAGGACCTGGGGTCTTACCGCAGGGTCGGGTTTTGGGGTGAAGTCCCCACTGAGCCGCTCAGGGACATCTTCTCTGGTGAAGCCCCCCCAGATCCTCCTCTTGGGCTGTCCTGTATTCAGCAGATGTTGATGGTCCCCCCCGGCAGGGGAGGCTGAGCTGAGGACCATCCCCCATCTCTGTAGCACGCGCTCACCAAGCTTGGGGCCGTGGGCTTGGGGCGTGGAGCGCCCCCCCCCACTTGTCCATGGCTCCCCGGCATCTCTGCTTCTCTGTTCCTCCTGCGGCGCAGGTGAGCGGAGATGGGCCACGGGAAGGGCGCGCGTGGCGAGTTGCTCTCTAGGTGACACTGGAATTAATTTTCGGAGTCATCTGTGTTGACCGTGAAGAAGGTGTGTGTGCTGGTCGGCATTGGGTTTTCATCTCAGAACATCATCTTCCCCTGGGCCAAGAGCCGACCCCCACAAAAGCAACTGCCCAGGCTCTCTCACACGGCTTGGCCTGGGCTGGGCGAGGTCCCCTCCGGGTCCCAGTCCTGCTTGTCTTAGCATTTTACGACTCCCCATGAGGCATGAGTCCCGGATCTCCCCGAGGGCAAGGCTGGGCCGGACTCTGTAGCCTCATGTTAGGAGCGTTTCCTTCCCGGGGGCCTGAAGCTGTGGGGACCGCCCCCTGCTCTGCTTGGGGCACCGTCAGGGCTTGGTTTGTGGTCCTGTACTCTGCACACCGGCCCAGAGCTCTCAGGATTTTCGGGTTAAAAGCTAGAAGCAAGGAAGAAATGGCTTGTGAAGTCACGTATTCCGTGAACGTATCGCCGCTGTGTTTTCCCGCCGCTTTCATTGACCCGGGTCAGTGACACGGGCCGCGGCAGGTTCCCTAGTTTCCCGCGGCGGTTCTCCGGAAGCGGTAGGTATCACGGAGACAGGAGAAACGGGCTCAGCCAGAGAAATGGGCTGCAGGCATGTCTGTGCCAGTGGTTAGATTTTAGGACAGTAAACTCATCCCCCTCTAGCTGGGGACAGATGGCCGCTGAGGGGCGGAAGGAAGCCTTGCTTCAGAAACGGGCACCCCGGCTCGCTGCTCCTCTCTGAGCCTTGGACAGCTTCCCTTTTCAGAAGCAACATCTTGGCTCCGTAGCTGTGATGCACAGTCAAGAAACATGTGAAAAGCACCGTGTAAACTGGAAAGCCCTTATTTGGTGTGGCCGGTGCTCTGGTTCCTGAAAGGGGAAGGGTCTCTGTGGCTGGGCACTTCCTGGGGCACAGTTGTCAACTCGTGTGCGGTTCAACTCGTGTGCGGTTCCGCTGTGCTTCTGTATTCGCAAGATGCATCTTGTAGATTAGGCTTCTGCCTAGGAGCAGGGAGGGCGTGCGGGCAGACGGTGCGGTCCGCGCCTGGGCAGGCGCAGGGTCTGTCGTGCCGAGGACCACGCGTAGCCTGTGCCTACGGGGAGCAGACCCGCCCGGTGCCCAGTCCTCTGCTGGCGCGCGTCCCCACGCTGCTCCGGGAGGGGCCCCGGGAGCTGCCTGCACTGTTCATGTTTGTATCCTCCGTCCCGGACGTTGCACGAGTAAGGAGTAAGGGGCACACGAGTGTGCTTGTTGAAGGGCTGGTGTGTGGTGTGCGAGTCTGTCAACACGGCATCTACGGTCAGTGAGGTCAGAGTTGCTCCGTGAGACGGACCTGGAGGGTTCCAGGTGGTACAACTCAGTGAGAATAACAACCTTTGAAGCATGTTTGTTTTCTCGTAGAAAGAAAACAAAACAAAAAGAGTAACTGAAGGGCTCTGAGTTTTTCTAGGTCAGTAATGCAGTAAAAACAGCTTAAATTATTCTTAGTAGCGTACTTTCGTTTCCGGTAAATATCAGCAGGGATTGAAGTATGTGGGATTTTTTTCTGTCTTTCTCTCTCTCTCTTTTTTTAATTTTTTAACGAGGAGGATTTTTAAAAAAAGACAAGCAAAAATTAAGAGTATTCTGTTATTGGAAAAATATTTAGTTGATTTCTTTTCCTAAGCCACAGTGTGAACTTTACTAGAATTAGTGAAAATTTGCGTGGGGTGAAGTTTCTGTCTACTGTCTGTGGGGGAGGAGTACATCCCTTGCTTAAGTGAACGACTCACCCGGGAATGCAGGGCCCCCAGCGTGGGGTTCTTGGCCCCCGTATGCATCGTAACCCTTGGGTCTCGTCTCCTGAGAATTCACATGGTCCCGTTTTCCCGGTCTCTGTCACATGCAAAGACAGGGCAGCGATGTACAGACACACACATGAGCCGTGAGCCACTGCGGTGCGTTTGAAGTCAACAGGTGGCTTGACGTTGAGGCCCCCCTTTGTGGAAATGTGCTGTTGGTCTGCGGGGAAGGGCGTGCGTTGTGGTTCCAGGGACTGGAGAGATGGCGCGGACAGTCGCCCGAGCACAGCTGTCTGAAGCCCCTGGAGGAGGGGTGGGGGTAGGAAGTGGTGCCCCGGGCGAGCCGTGGCAGGGGGCCCTCGTGAGCCCCACTGTGGGGGGCGGCGTGTGACAGCGGGTCTGCGGGAGCTGGGAAGGGCGGGCTGCACGGTGGCGGCGGCGCACGAGCTCCGGGAAAGCCGCTGCTCCCTGGGTAACCCGCGTTCTCTTGGCCCTTCCAGTGCTTGCGCCTCCCGCGCCGCCGCCGCCCATCCAAGGATATGCCTTCAAGCCTCCGCCTAGACCCGACTTCGGGACCTCCGGGAGAACCATCAAGTTACAGGCCAACTTCTTTGAAATGGACATTCCAAAAATTGACATCTATCATTACGAATTGGACATCAAGCCGGAGAAATGCCCCAGGAGAGTGAACAGGTATCTGTCGCTTCACCCTCTACCGGTTGTGACGGACGCGTGGCTCCCCTGCGCACGCAGCAGGCCCTTCCCCGGAGCTTTCTGTGCGGTTCCTTTTCCAAAAATGTCATGTAGTTCATCGTGTCTTGATGCAGTTTGAGGGTGTAGGTTCGTATTTGGACACGGTCCTGTGCCCGCCCGTCTCCTCGTGCCCTCTTCGTCAGTTGCAGCCCCAAGGCCGCTGCTCTGACCTGTGTCACCGCTGGTTTGTTCCCTGCTGCGGGGGAGGGGCCGGGGCATAGAGGACTCAGCCTGTGGGGCGTCTCCGCGACCTGCTCCTTGCACTGGGCGTGAGTCGTTGAGACGGACTCGTATTGCTGTGTGGATCAATAGCTTCTAGTTGTCACTGCCGAGGACTGTCCCATGATACGAGGATTTCATAGTTTCTTCATCCTCTTGTTGGATGCTTGGGCTGTCTGGGTTTGGCCATCATGAACAAAGCTATTGAAGTCTTTTGTGGGCACGCACGTTTTCGTTTCTCTTGGATGCAGGAGTGAAGTTGCCGGGTCTCAGGGGAGGCGCAGGCTTAGCGGTGTGAGACACCGCGAAGGGGCTGTCCGGAGGGGCGGCTGGGCCTCACTCTCCCACCGTCCGGGCGAGGTTCTGGTTGTCCCGTGTCTTCAGTGTGTGGGACGGTCAGTCTTGGGGAGTTTTGAGGTTTCAGTGGTGTCTCTTGGTTTCTCTTTGTGGTTTCAATTTCCATGTCCTGAGAGTGAGTCGAGCACTTTCCCTGTGCTCGTAGCTGTGATTCTGCTACATTTGCACGTCACGTAGTGTATCTTTTTCTTTTCTTTCTTTTTTTTTTTTTTTTAAAGATTTTATTTATTTATTTGGCAGAGATCACAAGTAGGCAGAGAGGCAGGCAGAGAGAGAGGGGGAAGCAGGCTCCCTGCCGAGCAGAGATCCTGATGTGGGGCTCGATCCCAGGACCCTGAGATCATGACCTGAGCCGAAGGCAGAGGCTTAACCCACTGAGCCACCCAGGCGCTCCCACATAGTATTTTCTAATAAAGTGTCTGTTAAAGCCCCTTCCTGTCTTGCATCTTTGTTACTGGTCTGTCGGAGTCGGTCATGTACGTGAGGTACAGGTCATTGTGAGGTACAGGTCGGTGTCAGGTACAGGTCAGTGTTGGTTTTCTGCCTGGTTTGAGCTTGCCATGGCACTAAGTGGTGTCTCTTAATGAGCAGATTTTTATAATTTTGTTGACATCCAAGCTATAAAATGTTGAAAATTGTTATGATATTGTATGTTCTCTCCAGGAAATCTTTGTCTGTCTGAAGGGAGCAAGGTATTCTTTTTTAAGCAGATTACATTTTGGGTATATATGTATACACACACACATATGTGATTTTATTTATTATACATATGACTTATATATATGTGTGTGTGTGTATGATTTTATTTGGGAGAGCGCACAAGTGTGCGAGAGTGTGAGAGTGTGCGCTCAGGCAGGGGGAGGAGCAGAGACAGAATTTCAAGCTGACTCAGGTTTGAGCTCAGGGCCTGACTCGGAGCTCCAGCTCACGACCCGTGAGATCATGGCCTGAGCCGAAACCAAGAGTTGGTGGCTCAACCTCCCGAGCCCCCATGTGCCCCGGGCCGGTGTGTCTGTTCAGGCCTGTGGCCCATCTTGGACGAATGCTCGTGTGCTGGGAAGTTAGAGTCTGTTGAGAAGACTTCTCTTTCCCCATCTACTTACCTGGGTGCCTTTGGGGGCGGGGTGACTCCACTGATTTTCCCTGCTACCAGGAAGGCCCCCGGAATACTTTCTTGCGGTGGCTTTGAAAGCACAGATCAGTTGGGGAAAGCGGACGCCATTGAATCTTCTGGTCCAAACACAGGGCTGCCGTCCCCATGGACGGGGTCTACCTGAATTTCTGGTGGGACTTAGTCCTCCTGTTCCACACAGACGCCTTTCCGTTTATGCTCTCTTAAGTTCCTTGTGTTCTTTGATGTTCATATAAGTCGTATTTTAAAATTTCATCGTCCAGGAAGGAAGTTTTTCAGAAGGAGCGACTGCTAACGAGCGTGGGGTTTCTTTTCAGAGTGATGACAAGTTTTCTAAACTTGGGCTGTGGTTCTCTAAGGGGGACAACCCCGTGAATATACCAAAACCATTTGGTTGTGTACTTTAAAGACGTTAAAGAGTTTTTCATTATTTTTTTTTAACAAAGGTCGTTTTCTTTCTTTCCAATTTCTAAAGCAAGTTACTTACTTATTTATTTTTTTTACTTCATTACAGCGTCTAAGAAACCCGGCGTAAAGAGCATTGGATAGATGCGGTAGAAACAGACCCCCTTGCCTTGTTTCCACTCCTGGGGGGAATCATCCTGCCTGCACCCACAAAATGTTCTGGTGCTTGTAGGATTGTCTCGGAGCCCCTTTAATAGGCGGAGCGAATTCTCTCCCTGGTTTGCTGAGAAATGTCCCATCATTAGGTTTTGAGTTCTGCCAAATGCTTTTTCTGCATCTGTTGCTGTGATCAGGTAGTCTTTCTTTTTCCCCCACCTCCTGTTTTATTTTTAAAGATTTATTTATTTGGGGGCGTGGAGGAAAGAGGGAGAGAGGGTCTCGGGCAGACTCCATGCCGAGCACAGAGCCTGACGTGGGGCTCGATCCCACGACCCTGAGATCCCGACCTGAGTCCAAACCAAGAGTCGGACGCTCAACCCACTGAGCCCACCCAGGGGCCCCTTCCCACCTGCTATTAGGGAGGTGTATTACACTGATTGTTTTTTTTTACACTGATTTTTTTGTGTGTTAAATTAGCATGAATTTGACCCTCATCTTTAGTCACAATTAGTTATTTTTATATATTGCCAGACTTAATTTGTTAGCATTTCTTGGTCAATTTTTGTGTCTCTACTTCCGAGAAACATTGACCTGTATTTCTCTTCTTGGGTTTTGATAGCAGGGGCTTGAGGCATTGTGCCGCAGGCATTGTCCTGCTCCGTCCTCCTCGGGATTCTGCAAGAGGAACGTGAAAGGTGGGCGTCATTTCTTTCTTGAATGTGTGACTGAATTTTTCACTGAAATGACTCAGACTTGACTTTTCTTCCTACTGTTTCATTTCTTTATCAGATACTGAGCTGTTCAGAATTTCCTGTCTCTTTTTGTGTCAGTCAGTTCGGTGGTTTGCGTCTCTCAAGGAATCCCGTTCCTGCGTGGTGTTGAGTTGACTGGCGGAAATGGTTCCTAATGTCCCTTTCACGTGGGTGGGACCCGCCGAGCAAACCCTGTTTCTGTCTCTTTCCTTCATCGGCTTTGCCACGGGGCTGTCGGTCACAGCCTTCTTTGCATAGAAACGGCTTTTTACTTTGCTGATTTTTCTCGTTTGTGGATGCCCCCATCTGTTTTCTTTTCTCTGATCTTTATTACCCTATTCGTTTTGAGGTTAGATCATCAAATTTCAACCTTCTTTCTTTTCCAGTCCATTTGTTTAGGCTGTAGGTTTCCCTCTGTGCCTGGTTTTAGCCACAGCCCACAAGTTTTGATACATTTTAATTTTCATTGAAAGTATTCTCTCATTTTCCCTGTGAATTTTCTTTAATCCATGTTTTTTTGTTTTTAGAAATGTGTTCAAATTTGGGGGCACCTGGGTGGCTCAGTGGGTTAAAGCCTCTGCCTTTGGCTCAGGTTATGATCTCAGGGTCCTGGGATCGAGCCCCGCATCGGGCTGTCTGCTCAGCGGGGAGCCTGCTCCCCCACCCCCGCCTCTGTTGTTCTGTCTACTTGTGGTCTCTGTCAAATAAATAAGTAAAATATTTAAATAAATAAATAAATAAATAAAATAAGCCTTTTCTGCCTGGCTATCAGTATAGTCACAGCCATCCCTAGCTTACTGTTCAGCTGGCGTGTAGCCTGTATGGACTTCCCCTGTCAACCTGTGTGTGTGTTTCAAGTACGTCCATTGTAGACAGCACAGGGACTTACTCTATTTCCGGATCTTAATGGGCGTGTTCGATTTGCGTAAATACAATGTAACTGTAAATTCAGTTACCTGCGGTCGAGGGCCACCGTCCCACTGTTTTTTATTCTTTATTCTTGTTTCTCTTTGCCCTTCTCCCTTTGGGCTCATCAGACCTTCTCTGTTCCATCGATTCCCTTGGCTAGTTTGTGCCTTTACCTCTTTTTGCTTTTTACGTGATCACTTTCTGCATTTCAGTCCGCACCTTGGAGTCACCAGTCGACTTGGTGTTAAGACTGTAACTTTGTATAAAATGTAGGAATTTCATAGTAGTGTAATTCCTTTGACCTGTCTGTCGTTTTGCTGTTGTCGTCATTTATTTTACTTCTGTATACATTATAAATTCCACGGTAGGATGCTGTTATTTTAAGGAAATTAAGAAAACGGTCTGTTTGCCCGTATATGAACCGCACCCAGTTCTCCGCTGTTGAGTGTTTTCACCTGGCATCACTTCCTTTCAGCCTAAAGAACATCTATTAGCCTTTCTTGTGCAGGTGTGCCCATGAGGGGATGAATTCTTCTAGCACTTTTTGGAAATCTACAAATGTGTTCATTTCCTTCTTATTTTGCGATATATTTTTGCTGGATATAGAATTCTAAATTTACATTTTCCCCCCAACTCTTTAAAGTTGTCATTATATTACCTTTTTTTTTTTTTTTAAGATTTTATTTGTTTATTTGACAGACAGAGATCACAAGTAGGCAAAGAGGCAGGCGGAGAGAGAGACGGGGAAGCCAGCTCCCTGCTGAGCAGGGAGCCCGATGCGGGGCTCGATCCCAGGACCCTGGAATCATGACCTGAGCCGAGGCAGAGGCTTAACCCACTGAGCCACCCAGGCGCCCTCATTATATTACCTTTTAATCATCATTTCTTCTGGTGAATTTTCAGTTTATTTTACTTCACCTATATGTAATTTGTCATTTTTCTTGTGAATATTTTCTGTTTTAATTTTGCTTTTCAGCAGTTTGATTCTGATGTGCACAAGTGTGATTTTCTTTGTATTTTTCCTTCTTGGGGTTCATTAGAGTTTTTCTGGATTTGTGTGCTAATTATCTTTCATGAAATTTGGGTGAAATGTTGGCTATCATTTCTTAAAATATTTTTTCTGCCCCATTTTCTCCTCTATGGGATTGCAGTTACGTGTATCTTAGGCCATTTTTATATTGTCATTGAAACTATGATTTTTAAAAACGTCTTTTTCCTCTCTGTTTTCAGTTTGGATAATCCTTATTGATCTGTCTTCAAGATCTCTTGACCCTCTCTGCTTTTTGTTGTTGTATCTAGTCTTGTATGGTAATCATCTAATACTTGGCATTTAGATGCTGTACTTCTGAGTTCTAGGTTTTGCATTTGGTTCCTTTTCATAGTTTACGTTCTCTGCTGAGACTCCCCGTCTGTTCACTCGTTGTCCCCATCTTCTTCTTAATGACCTCGAGTGTCCTTACAGTAGTAGCGCATGGATCACAGCCGTCCTTGTCCGCTCTTTACAACATGTGGCTCTTTTCGGGATCTGTTTCTATCGACAGGTTTTTCCTTTGATTCCTAACATCACCCTTTTTGCTTATTTACACACACAGTAAATTTTTGCCATTCCTGAACCTTATATACGTTACATTGAGGGAGTCTGGCTGCTGCTTCTCTGGTACCTTGTTCCACATATTCCTGCCTTTTTTGCAGATCCAGACTCTGCCCCCATCTCTCCAGTGCAGTGAGACTGCGGCTCTCCGCTGCTCCTTTCCCCCGTGCTGTAGTTTGGAAACTGCTCCCAGGCCGAGCGGATATGTGGCTTACCTCATGAGTTCTCCATGCCTCATTAGTCAGTCTTTGAGCCGCCTGTTTCTGGGCCAGAAGTAGCTGTCCTCTATTTTCTGTAGTTTCGTAGTGAGGGTAGAAGGATAAGTCTAGGACTAATTACTTTGTCATGGTCAGAGACAGAATTCTCAGTTGTAGTTTGCAAACTCAGATTGGTTGCCCAGTTTGTGCTGGTGCTGTATGAAGTGCTCTTTGCTGCCGTATTTTTTTCCTGATTACAGTCTTTTTAAGAGAAAGAATGGGGGATTCATTTCCCTTATCTATAAAGCTAAACAGTGTGGGTATTTACCCCAAAGATACAGATGTAGTGAAACAAGGGGGCACGTGCACCCCAGTGTTCATAGCAGCAATGGCCATGGTCGCCAAACAGTGGAAGGAATGGAGATGCCCTCAACAGATGAATGGATAGAGAAGATGTGGTCCATATACACAGTGGGGCATTACTCAGCCATCAGAAAGGATGAATGCCTACCATTTACATCGACGGGTAGGGAACTGAAAGGTATTATGCTAAATGAAATGTCAGACAGAAAGACAATTATCATAGCGGAAAGGAATCAGAGAGGGAGACCAAACCATGAGAGACTCTCGACTCTGGGAAACAAACTGAGGGCTGCTGGAGGGGAGGTGGCTGCGGGATGGGGCCACTGGGTGACGGGCGTGAAAGAAGGCGCGTGATTGGTGAGCACTGGGTGTTCTGTGCCACTGATGAGTCATTGAGCGCTGTGTCTGAAATTAATGATGTACTATTTGTTGGCTAATTGGATTTAAATTTAAAAAAAAACAAAACTACTATCTTAATGAAAAGAAAAATAAAAAAAATAAACACTTGGATTTGCCCAGTGTGACCAATATGCATTGGTCCAGGCTCCTTATTTTTAAATTTTTTAGGTAGGCTCCATGCCCAGTGTAGGGCTTGAACTCATAATCCTGACTTTTAGAGCGAGTTGTGTGCACTACCAGCTGAGCCCGCCCAGGGTCCCAGGCCAGGTTCTTCAGAAGGTGATTTAGTGGGAGTATTAAAATAAAGAGGGCGCTTGCCTTTTGATCTGCCAGGTCTACTGCTGAGTGTCTGTCCCAAAGAGACAGCACGTGACAAAGACATGAGAACCTTGAAAATACCCACTTAGGAAAAACACGTGTCTCTGGAGAAAAACATTGGGGACAGCTGGTTTCAGCAGCTTCTTCAGTGACGGTCTTCCAGCTGGAAGCGCTGTGAGACTGTCCACCCGTGGCCGTGGCCGATGCCGAGCTTCCCTGAGCCAGACACTTGTGTGGGCCTGTGATTGAGATGTACTCTGAGAGGTGGGGGAAGGCACGGAGAAGCCACACATCTTCTGGGCTTTTTATTGGTGTGAGCAGTTGGGCTCCTTTCAAACAAGATTGGGGGGTATTGGTTTATTTTATTTTATTTTTTTTCATGAAGGAGACATGACTCAGACTTTGTCATCGGCAACAGAAAAAGGCTTTTGGGGATTAAAATTTGATATCTTTACCTGAGTGTACTGCCATATCCTTGTAGTTCCATCAACAAGTTTCTAGAGTGACCCAGTTATCCACAGTGAGATCTGCTCATCATGAATGGGTCTGTATTGTGGCACTGCCTCTGAGGGCCTAGGCTGTCAGTGGTGTTTTGCCTCAGTGGTGCCTCTCTACTTCACAGTCCTCCTACTTGTGGTCCATATATTCTTCTTTTTTTTAAAATTAAATTTATTTATTTTCAGCATAACAGTATTCATTATTTTTTCACCACACCCAGTGCTCCATGCAATCCGTGCCCTCTCTAATACCCACCACCTGGTACCCCAACCTCCCACCTCCGCCCCTTCAAACCCCTCAGATTGTTTTTCAGAGTCCATAGTCTCTCATGGTTCACCTCCCCTTCCAGTTTCCCCCAACTCGCTTCTCCTCTCCATCTCCCCTTGTCCTCCATGCTATTTGTTATGCTCCACAAATAAGTGAAACCATATGATAATTGACTCTCTCTGCTTGACTTATTTCACTCAGCATCATCTCTTCCAGTCCCGTCCATGTTGCTACAGAAGTTGGGTATTCGTCCTTTCTGATGGAGGCATCATACTCCATAGTGTATGTGGACCACATCTTCCTTATCCATTCGTCTGTTGAAGGGCGTCTTGGTTCTTTCCACAGTTTGGCGACCATGGCCATTGCTGCTATAAACATTGGGGTACAGATGGCCCTTCTTTTCACTCCATCTGTCTCTTTGGGGTAAATACCCAGGAGTGCAATTGCAGGGTCACAGTCATCCATGCTAGAAGAAAGTACTCAATTGCCTCCTGGGAAAAGCAGAAATAATATGACTTCCTTGCTTGCAACAAAATTGAAGAAAACCTTTGAGACAACAGGTATATTAAAAATAGCTTTAAAAAGTGATAGAGATGAAGAAATACAGAGGTGTCTGCAGAATAGAGTTCAGAATGACTAAGTTGATAATCTGTGTGTTTCCAAAGAGGTTCGGCAGGTAGAGCAGAGAGAAGTAGAAGCGGAGGCTCTCATGTCAGGGCAGCATGAGAGTCTCACAAGAACCAGCTTGATGATGGCACTGTAATCCTCATGCCTCATGTTGCCATTGTAATCAGGATATCTTGACAAAAATCTAAAATGTAAACCTTGTGCCATGTGGAGATAATAAAATGTACCAAACTTGTCACACCACCAAATGTAACCCTAATTATAAATATAACTTGTATTAGAATAACAACTTTTTTAAATAATTTTTTTAAAGATTTTATTTATTTATTTGACAGAGAGAGATCACAAGTAGGCAGAGAGGCAGGCAGAGAGAGAGAGAGAGGGGGAAGCAGGCTCCCTGCTGAGCAGAGAGCCTGATGCGGGACTCGATCCCAGGACCCTGAGATCATGACCTGAGCCGAAGGCAGCGGCTTAACCTACTGAGCCACCCAGGTGCCCAACTTTTTTTAATAATTAAAAAAAATAATAAAGTGACCCAGTGTTTGGAAATTCCCTCAAGTCAAACAGTAAGTAATAAAGATGGGGTTGGAGCTGCATTTCTGTGGCCGCGGCCAGCCCGTTTACTAGCAAGCCTGCTTCTCCCCTGGGTTTTGAGCCAGGCTGGGAACTGCGGCCTAGTGAGATGTGTGAGCGTTCAGGAGTCTTTATTTCACTGCGGCTCGTGATGGACTCTGGCTAAGGTCCAATCTCAAAATTGTTATCCATCAAAATAGCATAGAAAGATGTTGGAAGTAAAGTTTTCCTGTTACCAAAACACACCTGCTGGCACTCTGGGTTAACCCTCCCTCTCCCAACTCTGCCGGCAGTCTGACCAGCCACATTTATGAAACCCCCACTCCTGAGGTGGGTACTGTGCCAGCGGGGGTGCAGCATGGGCAAGAGAGAACACAGTCCGTGCCCTTCGTGGGGAAGAGAGTCCCACCGGCATCTGGTCCTCGGAGGCCGAGCTGCTGCTGGAGGGAGCCTCTGCGTAGATCAGGAAGACAGAGAAAGCACAGAGCTCGCTGCGCTCCGTCCCCTGCGAGTGACAGGCAAGACAGTCCTTAACATCCGTCTCCTTACCTGTTTCTCCTTCCACGCTACAGCCTCTGTTACAGCAAGGACAGTGTCTTAACTCTGAGTTCCCAAAACCTTGTGCAGTGCACATGGTAGATGGTAGTAAGTTCAACCCTAAAGCTTTGGTGCAAAGCTGAGCAAAAACTGCCGTCCATGTCCTATGTGACACGTCACTGTGGGTTCTTGCTAGTGGGCCCTCCTTCTCGGGCCACACCCTCCGTCACCGTGCACCACCAAGTGGCTGCTGTGGGAGGGATTCAGTATAAGGCAAGGTACCTCTTCTCCAGACGCTTCCGTATCCCTCTGGACACAGAGATGGTCTCACAGAGTAGCCAGAGCACAGCACTGGGCCGGGGTGTGTGGGCCTTGCCGCCGGCACTGGGAAACCTTGGCAGTGGGTCAGAATTCGAGCGCTCTGCTCAGAGCACGGCAGGCAGGATGGCTCCTTGCCCTCTGACCGTCCTGCCCTTGTTCCTCTCCAGCTCTGTCGAGAGAACACTGCAGGGGTGAGCCCTCTGCGGGGTGGGCGTGGGCAGGGGGCTGCAGTGTGGCTGGGCTGTTTGTGGCCTGCTGTTTACCTCGGGTGCTGCCCTCTGGAGGGGTCCCTTGGTCAAGATTTTTGAGGACAGTCCGTACGTTAAAGTGAAAATAGTATGTGTATGTATCCTTTCTTCTAAGTATTTATCCCAAAGAGATGTATGAGTATGTCTCACATTGTGATGGAAAGAAAGAGAAGCCATCCCCATGTCAGTCAGGAGGGATGGTTAAGTGAGTTCTGCATAGTACCACATAGCTGTAGACAAGTGACACTGTAGGCAACAGTGACACAGCGCTCCCAGTCCGGAAGCACAGACAGCCAGGTTGTAAGTGGTTGGTTAATATGAGTCAGAGCACGTGATACAATAATGTGTCTCTTTCTATACTTGATGGCTACTTTGTATCTAGTGACAAGGGCCCCTCTCAGAGACACTTAGAAGGAACACAGCAAGCTCCAGACCATGTGTGTGATGCCATATGTCTGAAAAAGAATGATACATTGTATTTCTTTTTATGTACCTGGGTATTTCTGTAAATACACAGATTTGAAAATGAACAGATCACTTCTGAGAAGAGGCTTGAGATGAGGAGGTGGTCCAGGCAGATTTCCAGCATTATCTGTATTTGAAATTGACAGTGAAGATGTCATTAAACGCAAAACCTGTGTAGTTAGGAATCAAGAAAAGATTGCCGAGCACACGACAGCGGGGGGCAGGAATCTTTCGCAGGCTTCCCACTGAGTGCTGGACCTGATCTCACAAGCCTGAGATCATGACCTGACCCAGAATCAAGAGTGGGCTGCTTAACTAACTGAGCCCCCCGGGGTCCCCAAGACTACATTTTTTTTTTTTTTTAAAGAAAACTTGCCCAGAATTATGACAAAAGGATTAAAAAGCAAATAGGAAGTGTGCCAGCCTGTTTGGCTCAGCAAACATGTTCCAGATACTGCCAGGCGGTCTCGCATCTTGCTGCTGGCACTTAGTAGCTTGTGCCTGCATGTGGCTGCATCCTTGGGCATCAGTGGCGAGGACAGAGGCCACCTCTGAGGCTGTGTGAGGGCTAAGTGGGTTGTGCGTGTGTCGTGTCTGGCAGACATTTTATTACGGGGACCATTCTGTAAGAGACGAGCCCATTAGGGGTCTGCAGAGTGAGCGCAGATCGTCTTTAGGGGCTGTTGCCTTCTAAGTGATGTCAGGAGCGTAGCCCCAAGTTTATGCTCAGTCGTGGTGTCTGTCGCCCGAGCCAGACTCATGCAGTCCAGGACCAGACATGGTAGGAAGGCCGGCCTGAACACGGGAAACCAAGTCGCACGTGCCCAGGTGGCTCCGCTGAGAAGTGTTCCAGCAGTTGCCAAGGAGCAGCTAGTCAAGTCGGGTCCCTGGGACTCGTGTTTAATGGGGGCAGACCTACCCCTGAGGCATCAGACGGTCGTGGAGATGGACCGTGGTGACGGTTGCACAGCAGCGTGAACATCCCTCGTGCTGCCGAGCCATGCGTGTAACGGACTGAAATGGCAAGTTGTTTTTTGGGGTTTTGGGTTTTGTTTTGTTAGTGTTTTTTGGTTTCTTGCTTGTTTCATTTTTGTTTTTGTTTTTGTGGGAAGCAAAGCCAAGTTCATTGAGGGCTAGTACAAAGCTCCCCGAGAGGGAGGAGAGCTGAGAAGGTGGTCCTGACCTGGCAAGTTGTATGCTCCTCTGTTTCCCGCTGGTAGAACAGAGAGAGAGAGACCGAGAAGCAGGAAGGAAGGAAGGTGAGTCACCGGCAAGCCAGAGGGAGCCGGTCCGTGTTAACGAGGGAAGGGGCGTGCTGTCTCACAGAGAGTGGGCGTCCTGGCCTCGAAATGAAGTGGTGCCATCCCTGTTGATGTTTTGCCAGATCGTACAAGGTGACAGCCCCTTCCCTGCCGTGAGAGTCAGCCACGGAGGTGTGGGAGGGAGCAGAACGGGGAATAATTGGGGTCTTCTCTCGTCTGTATGGTGGTCAAGGTTCTGGACGACTGGTCCCCCACACAGGGCTCCTTGGTAGCATGTCAGGATGACTCACTCCCGCAGTGGTTGAACAGCTTCCTTCTTTCCCCAAATATTTACTGAGCCCCGGCTGTGCGCCACACTCGGCCAGGAGCTGGCAGTTCGGAGCGCACGGGGTGTGACTCCGGCCACAGAAGAGCCCACTGTTCGGCATGTGGAGTGGCACTGTTGTGCCAGGTATTGGACTCAATATAGGGCAGCAGGCGTTCGTAGAGACCAAAGATTCACGTGGCTTGGGCTTCAACCGAGGGCCGTGAATACTGGATTCCCCGGCCCTTCCCTCGTGGCCCTGCAGCATGAGACTGGGCTTCCTGGGTTTCAGGCATGATCAGCCTTGTCCACGAGCTCCTCCCCTGCCCACCATCTGCCCGAGAGTGCGAACAGATGAGTGAGTGAGTGAGTGAGTGAGTGAATGAATAGAGACTCGGTACTGGGGGCAAGCGTGTGCGTGCGTTTCTGTGTGTTCATGGATGTCCACGGTGTGCGGGGCCCTGCGGTTCCACGGATAGAAAGGCAGGAACTCTGCACCTGCCTGCAGGTTTGTCTGGGTTTTCAACAAGCATAGCACTAAGGTCCACCAGTAAGGGGTTTTCCTCTTTACAGTCCTTCTCCGTTCTCACCCTTCTGTGGTGCCTGTGGTCTGTGGCCCCGCTTTGGATGTGAATCCTGGAGTGCTCCACCAGATGAATGTCCTCCATCTGTTCCTAGTTTGCTAACTTAAAAAAAAAATAGTGAACGTGTGTTGAATTTTAGTCATGCTTTTCCTACATCTTTGAAGTAATCATAATTAAAAACGTTTTTACATTTTGATTTTTAAAACATAAATTTATTGAGATACATTTATATACAACAAAATGCATCCCTTTTTAGTTTTGAGTTAGTGAGCTTTAAAAAATCTGTGCCTATGGGGCGCCTGGGTGGCTCAGTGGATTAAAGCTTCTGCCTTCGGCTCAGGTCATGGTCTCAGGGTCCTACACTGGGCTCTCTGCTCAGCGGGGAGCCTGCTTCTCCCCAACCCCCGCCTGCCTCTCTGCCTACTTGCAATCTTTCTCTGTCAAATAAATAAATAAAATCTTTTAAAAAAACAAAAACAAAAACCATGCATACACGTGGAACAGCCACCTTGATCGCGGCGTGGGACGTTCGGACTCCCCAGAACTCCTCCCTGCCCCTTTCAGTGAGTCCCCCACCCCGTGTCTAGAGGCGACCAGTGACGTGCCTTCGAGAGAGTCTCCTACAAACGTAATCTTGCGGTAGTGCCGTTTGGTATCATTCTCCTTCCCAGGCATATTTCTAACCCGCAGCCAGTGTGTTGGCACTAGCAGTGCCCACGATGTCCTGTCGTAACCTTGGGCCCCGATTCGTCTCTCTACCAGTTGACGGACATATGAGTCGGTTCCAGTGTGGGACTGCGACACACGTTTGCATTTGAGCATTGACGTAGTTGTGTGTCTTCCTTTCTCTTCTGTGACTGCTGGGTTACGAGGTGGCGTGGTGAATGGACACTGACCTTTCTGAGAAGCGGCCAGCTTCCCCCCCCCCCAAAGTGGCCGGGTTGTTGCTCGGCTCACAGCAGCCCCGGGCGGATCTGTGGAGCAGGCTGGCCTTCACCGAGCCGGTCTGGGCGGTCTGTCAAGGTGGATCCCGCGGGTGCGTGGTGGGCTCTGCGGCTGGTTTTGTGAGTGTTTTCCTCTTGCCCAGTGAGGAGCGTCTTTCTGTGCGCTTCCGGGCCATCTCCGTAGCAGCGTCTTCAGCGTGTCTGTTCTTGGCCGTGCCCACTGTTTAGGGTTCGCTTGTTTGTGCTACTGAGTCCCGAGAATTTTTAAAAAACACGCCGTGTGTGCGTGTCCTCTGTCAGACACCTGAGTGTGTTTCTTGAATATTTACTCCTGGTGTCTTGTCTTGTCTTTTTTGTAACTGTAGCTTTTAAAGAGTGAAAGTTTTAATTTTGATGATGTTTTTGAATTTATTTTTATTTTCTTTTTTATTTTCTTGCAGTTCATACTGTTTGTATTCTAAGAAATCTCTGTCTGTCCCCAAGGTCATTAGAGATTTTTTTCTCCTGGGTTTTCTTCTGGACATGTTGCTGCTGTAGATTTTTATGTGACGTGTGTCATACGGTTTGTGTTGGTTACTTTTGTCTCATTAGGTTCGACCTTTAATTCCTGACATCTGCCCGGCATGGACTCATGTCATTTTTCACAAGTCGCTGGACTCATCTTGTTAATACAGTGGACCCTGGACAGCATGGCTTGAACTGCACATGTCCACGTACATGTGGGTTTTTTTTTTTTTTCAATAAATGCGGTACTGAAAGTAATCATATTTTCTTTCCTCATGATTTTCTTTTTTTTTTTTTTAAGATTTTATTTATTTATTTGACAGAGAGAGATCACAAGCAGGCAGAGAGGCAGGCAGAGAGAGAGGAGGAAGCAGGCTCCCTGCTGAGCAGAGAGCCGATGTAGGACCCTGAGATCATGACCTGAGCCGAAGGCAGCGGCTTAACCCACTGAGCCACCCAGGCGCCCCCTCATGATTTTCTTAATGACATTTTCTTCTCTCTGGCTCACTTTATTGTAAGAATACAGCCTACAGTAGAGACAGTGTATGAAATGCGTGCTGACCGGCCTCGATCCGCGGTCGGTCAGTAGCTGCCGTGCGCAGGTACGTTGGGGAGGGCTGCGCTGCCTGTGCGGGTTGTGGGGAGGGTCGGCGCCCCGCCCCTGGTCACCTGCACTTCATTTCTCCATCCGTGTTCATTGGTGACATTCGCCCATGGTCCTCTGTCTTCCGCCCAGGATAAACTTGAGTCAGTCGGACGACTTGCTCTTCAGGTGTGAGTGGAGCTCTCCATACGGCTCTCTGGGACTTGAGTGGACAGGGACTCCTTGACCGAGAAGGGGGGGTCTTCAACGCTTGGAGAGCGGTGGTCTGGAGACCACGTCTCTCTGATGATGGCCCAGAGCAGTATGTGGAGATGCGGGGAGAGACCGCACGGTGGCTACAGGGCCGGGCCAGCTAGGAGACACTAGTGTCTCCCATAGGAGTCAGAGGCCTGGTGCGCTCTTGGTGGAACCATCAGAGAAGATGCCCATAGGAGTCGGAGGCCTGGTGCGCTCTTGGTGGAACCATCAGAGAAGATGCCCCAAGGCTCTTTTTGCCCCGGGCATCTCTTAGGGGCCTGGTGTTGGGGCAGGGTTGGCCGGATCCCTGGAGACTGAGCTGCCAGGACTAGCACGGTTGAAGGTCGGCTGGGCAAAGCCGGTCTGGATAAGGAAAGCCTTCGTAGGCCAGCGGTCCTCATATTCTGGCAAAGGAATGGAATGAATTCTTGCTTCCTGAGAGATGTCCAAAGCCCTGTCCCAGAGAAAGATCTTAGAACTAGGCTGAGATCAGATGTCCCCTGCGGAGGGCAGTTTCTTGGACGTCCTCTTCCTCCCCTCAGCCGGCTGCCGGAGTCCCCCTCATTCCCACAGCCCACGAGCTGCTGACGGTGACTCAGATGTGGAGCCCATCCCGGGCCGGTATCACGGCCTTTCCTGTCTGTATTTTATGAGGCTTTGTGTGAAAGAAGAGTCACGTATTTGGGGAGTTAAAGCAGAAGGCCTCAAAACCACCCTGAAATGCCTACAGAGGGTGCTGAATGGGGCGCTTTGGGAGGAAGCCTGGGGTGGGGCGTCACTCTCCCCCGAGAAGGAGCCGGCAGGACATTTGAGCTGTCTCTGGCCATTCAGTGTGTTTCTGCGCGTCTTTCTGCTGTGGACGGCGAGGCACAGCGGTCACGGGGGGCCCACAGGTCAGTGCTTCCAGAGCCCCGCAACAGGGGGGTTCCTGTGTGTTTGCGGGACTTCTGCCACTATGAAGCCCAGGGAACGCGCGGCACCGGCATCTGAGTCCCGTCGCAACAAAGACCCTGTTTCGTGCTCATGGCTATGCAGTCATGACCGTCCCCTTAGGTCAGGCTGCCGCTGGGCTTTAAGGCGAGGTTAGGGTGTTTGTTCTGGGGTAGTGGCACCCAGGGTGCGTGCTTACAGCCGATCCCAGGAGCACCGAAGGCCAAGCGAGTCACACAGACCTCGGAAACACGGGCGTGGGGCATCTTTGGACTTTACAGTGACAGAGCAAGAGCACGGCCAAGCCAGCCCCCCGTGTCGACCAGGGAGGGGTGGGGTCCGCTCTCGTGGGAGGTCCCGGAGAGTGTCCTGCAAGTCACCCGCAGAGCACGTGGTGTCCGGACCCCCAGCTTGGGGAACGGGACCCCCAGAAGTTGAGGGCACGTGTGTCATGTGGCAGGCGTGGTGTGCAGGCGCCCGGCATGGGACGGCGCTCCCGTGTCCCACTGGCCGAGGGAGCGTCCACCCACCGGAGTCCGTACAGAAGAGTGTTGAAAGTCATCGTGCTGAAAGGAGCCACAGGTCTTACCAAATTGCTCACAGACCGGCGCTAGACGACTGTTGTCCTTGTGTGCGTTTCTCTGATTTTATTGACATTTTGCCTGAATTCTGTCCTGTTTCAGGGAAATAGTGGAACATATGGTCCAGCACTTTAAAACACAGATCTTCGGGGATCGGAAACCAGTGTTTGATGGAAGAAAGAATCTGTACACAGCAATGCCCCTTCCGATCGGGAGGGATAAGGTACGTTTATGGGCATGAGTTTGGGTCGGACGATGTGCAGTGAAGTAAAATTCAAACGTGTTGTCATCTGCTCGGTCACCTGGGAGGAAGGGGTGGCCGGTTGCTGGTGTTTCACGCTGAGACCCGGAGAAACGTCCTTCCCTGTCTTGTGCTCTCCTGGGTCAGGGGCTCGGCCAGGTGCAGAGACAGGAGCCGAGAGCTTTGTGGAGCTACACACCCCCCCGCACACGCAGGCGCGGCGCCCTCAGACCGGAGCCCAGGTCGCATGGCGGGACTGTAGAGACCTGTGGAGAGCACGTTCGCGGGGCCAGGATGTGTGTGATGGCGGCGGTGGGACCCAGTGGCAGCCAGTGTTCTCCTGCCTGATAATCACTGATCATTAATCACCACAGACCCTGCTTGCATGAAAATGTCACCTTTTCTGATTGTTTTTGTTGTCACGGCTTTACTTAAAGAGTCATACGATTTCTGCCTAGAAGTTGTCACTTCTTGGCACGTCTTCCAACAACTGGGCTGGTCTGGGACGGTAACAGGTTGTGTTTATTAATAGAAGAAGAGTAAAGCTCGGGTCAGACACGAGCTTCACGCAGACTCTAGAAACAGCACAGCAGAGAAACAACCTAATGACTTACAGCTCCCAACGAGAGCGGTAAAGACGATTACCTTTGAGAGCGACCTGCCCAGTTAGCAGCTCCAGCCCCCGCGTCCCTGGGAGGGAGTGCAGCTCGGCGCTTAGAGACTCAAGCTGCTGGCCAGCAAGTTGCGGGTTCCCCATGGGCATTACATGGTTTTACTTTTCTGTTCTTTTGTTAATCTTGACGTGACTCAGCTCCTTGTGCACGTCTGACTTGCCGGGAGAGTGGGGGGTTTTGGCATCCGGCAGCGCCACTTGGACTTGGTCGTGCTCTGATACCCGTGAAGTACGTAACGGCAGGGGGAGGCTGCGCAGTGATAAGGACTCCTTGCCAGCTGGTCTCAGGGGGACCCCGAGATAAAAGTGGGCACGGCAGGGCTGGCCAACACTGACATTCTGAATTCAAGGGCGTCCTGGGACCCTTTGCCTGTCCGTGGAGTTGGGATTGTGCCTTGTGAAGAAACCTGCTGGTACGTTTGGAATGTATTGATTGTGAAGTTTTTAATTTGCACATTTGTTTTTGTTTAAAGTCGTATAAGAAAAAAAGCAGAAGGAGTTTATTCACAGTTTATCTGTACACATTTATAATTAGACACTAGGCGGGGCATAGGAACATTTCTCCTTCAGAAGGGGTGGGGGAATCCTACAGCGTTCGGATTTAAAACTTGTCGCTGCAGAGGTGGACCAGGCTCTGGGTTGAATCGGGCCTCGCGTTGCCCTGTCCCAGGGGTGGGACCTGGGCTGAGACATCTTAAAACCCTGAGTGCTGTGTCTATGAAAGAGAGATGTTTCCCGGGGTTCCTGTGAGGACTCAGCGAGCCCTGCCGGGAGCAGGATCTCCCCTAGTGATGAGCTGCTTGTGGCCCTGATGCCCAACCAGGGGGAATGGGAGTCTGCATTTCTAAAAAGCAGCCTTGCGTGATGCCCTTATGGCTGGTCCCGGATCAAACTTTGAGCCGTCAGGGTGTCGAGTCACAAGGACGACACACCCAGCAGAGACGGGTGGTGTGGTTGGCCGTCGGAGAGGTCGGGGTGCGTCCTCCACGCTCTCTCCTGTGGGTTCAGCCATCAGCAGGGAGACCCTGCCCCAGGCCACTGCTGCATGTCATTTTTCAGTTTCTGTCCAACCGCTGGGATACCTGGACGTTAATCTCTTCTGTGTGAGAGTGCATACAACGTGGCCCTTTTCCTGCTCCATGAACTCACTCTTGTAGCAAATCGTCTCTTGTTGTTTCTTTTACTCTTTTTTTTTTGTAAAGTGTTTTTCTTTGCGCAGTGAGCACTTCTGTAGTCAGAGATAACCCTTTACTGCGCCTTCGCCTGTGTCTGTGGGCGGCCAGAGGGGGCTGCGGGGGCCCCGTCCAGGTCTGCGCACAAGGCGTGGCCCGTGGCCCTTACTCACAGGCGGCGGTGCCTGTAATGCAGCCTTCCCCGGGCTCAGTCGCCCATGCTCCGTAACTCCAGCCCTTTGGGGGGCTGGTGCCACGGCCAGACCAGCTCCTCACAAGTGAGAAGCCGAGACTGAGGAAGTTGTCAGAGTTGATCCACTTTGGGGTTTACTCGCAGGCCCGCTTTGCAGTAACAGCGTGATTTGCAAGATCAGAATCTGTGTTGTTTGTTCCCATCACTGGTTCTGGCCTTGGGCCCCTCTCTGGGTCTTCAGCTTCTGGTGGCTCCCATCGCCCTCTGTTTATTCAGGGAAAGCGGGAGTGTCTGCTTCCTAGAAGGCAGTGACACGCCAGGCCAGGGGCACAGCTCCCTGCAGGGAAGGGAGGGCGCATGGACGCATGGCTTGTGCTCCCGCCTGCTCCGCGTTGGGCCCCACATCCGGCCGGGGCAGTGAGCGCAAGCCCGCTCACCTGAGCAGGTGCTGGGGCTTCTGCGCTGGCTCCGAGGCTCAGTAGGGTTGAAGGCGGAGCCCATGGAGGCGGGGAACCATCCGGCAGGTCCCTTCCTTGGGCCGCGTCCAGGTGAAGGGTCAGCCCTTCTGCTCTTTGGAGCTGTTGTGCTTCTTAGGGCTGGGGGTCCCTCCTGTCAAGCCATGGTGCCTGTCCCCGCACCGAGAAACCAGTTGGCCTAGGTCAGAGGTGCTGAGCAGGTGCAGCTAACAGCTGGCAGAGTAGCCCCTTGCTGTCCCTGTGGTCCCCCTGGGGAGGGTAACCGAGTCCCCACACCCCTCAAAGATGAATGAGGAAGGACTGCGATTTTGTCCAAAGTGATTGGGAGGAACAAGTGGCTTTCTGAGGAGACTGGCCACCGGTGGTCACAGAGGGCCTTCCGTATCAGCTCCCTGCACACAGCTCACCCACAGTGGGACCTGCGTGGCCCACGGAGTGGCTGTGCAGGCTCCGTGGGAGGTGGCCAGCCCCAGGGCTCTGCCTGGGCTGCCTCTTTCCCGGAACAGGTGTCAGTGAGCTCACGGGGCCCGGCCTCACGACAGCCGCGCTGTGGACGAGAGCACGCTTGTTTCGTCCATCCAGTTTTTCTCTGTTGCTTCCTGTGGGGCGTGGAGCCAGCAGGGACTCTCCCCACGGCATCTCGGACTCTGTCGGCCCAGCGACTTGGAGAGTGCGGCTTTGGTCTATCTGGAGAGGTTGAGTTTCACAGCAGGCTCCCCTTCCTCCAGGCCAGGGTGCAGCCGGGGAGCCCGATGGAGCCACCTGCCCCAGTCAGGCCCTGGAAGGTCCCAGAGCCAGGAGCCCCTGCGTCCCCCACCTCCAGCCAGTGGCCTTGGACTGCTGTGTCGTTGGGTCCGAAAACTGCGGCTTGTTCAGAAATCGAAGTATCCTGGTGTGTGGACGGACTCTGCCCGCTGGCAGCCCAGACCGACAGAGGATGTCCTCAGCCTTGTATCACAGCTGGAGGCCAATGCTGCCCTGTCCTGTGAAGCCATCTCTGTCCCGAAGCTGTCACATAGGCCTGCTGGCCAGCCTCTTGAGGCACCGAGCCCAGCAGAGACTTGCGGGGCCTGGACCTCGTTCTACCTCATGTGGGGCCAAGAGGAGGCCAGGCTGGAACCCACTGAAACATGGTAGAAGTGTCTTTTGCTGAAGGAACATACGGCTGCCTGCCCCGCCCCCGTTGGCTCGTGGAGGCGTCTCCCCAGCTTTATGGAGGTGTAATCGGCAGATGAAACTGCTTGTATTTAAAGTCTGGGATGATGTGATATGTCTGTACGTTGTGGAATGATCACCACAATTAAGTTATAATTAACATGTTCATCACCTCATGTAATTACTGCTTTTTAACTTTTTTTCACATTTTCTTAATTGACGTGGCAAAATGGTATGGCGGTGCCTTTCTTGCAAAGAAAAGTTGGGTTTGTTTATCTGAAGGCCTCATTACTTCCTAAATACCTCGTTTGTGCTGGAGGCCAGACTCTCCTCTCCTTAAGGACAGGCTCTCCCGCCGCCTGAGCCCCGGCGTGGCTCTTCCCGTAGTGGCTGCCGGTCGCAGTCCTGCAGGACCGGAGCGGCAGGGCGCTGGGCAGGCTCAGACTGCCATTTGCGGCTGCAGTGTGGTGGACACGCCCGTGACCGGGTTTCAGGTGTACGACAAAGCACTTGGACAGCTGCGTGCGTTACGAAATGCTCCCCATGACGATCGTGGTTGCCGCACGGCGTCCTGAACGGGACTGACCGCACTCCCGGGGCTGTGCCGGGCACCCCCGGGACGGACTTCGCTGCCCGGACGCGTGCACCCCTCCTCCCCTCGTTCGTTTAGCCCGGCCCCCCACCCCTCCCCTCTCAGGACCACTGGTTTGTTCTTGGGATTTACAAAAGTCTTCCTGTTTTTCTGTTCGTTTTGTTTTTTAAATTCCAGATATAAATAAAATCATGTGGTGTTTGTCTGTTTCACTTGGCATGATGTGCTCTGGGGCCTGCCCGCGGTGTCAGACGGCAAGCCGCCCTGCTCCCTGACGACCGAGCACTGTCCGTCACACGCAGCCCGCGTCCTGCGACCCCGTCGGCCGGTGCCCGTGCTGCCCTCCCGTGTGGCTGTTGGAGAGAACGCTGTGACCCGTGCAGGGACACGCGTGTTTCTTCCGGTTCGTGTTTCCGTTTTCCCGGGCGCGTCTCCCGTAGTGGCGTTGCCGGGTCGCATCACGTGGGAACTCCTGCCGTCCACTCTTTGAGGACCCTCCGTGCTGTGTCCCGCGGCGGCTGCGTTCCTGCCAGCGGTGCCCAGCATGGCCCGTTTCTCCGCATCCTCACCAACACTTCCTATTTGTACCATTTGGATTCCGGCCATTGGGACAGGCATGAGGTGACAGCTCATCGGGGTCCTAGTCTTCGGTTTTAGCAGCCGTGTGTGCAGCCATAACCTCTATCATTTCCTTCTGGAAGGGGCCCTGCCACACTGTCCTTCTGTGGCTTGGAGCAGCCACTCGCTGCTCTGTCCTGAGGTCCCTGGGCCCGCAGGCGTCTCTTCTCTCTCTCAGCTGTCCCCGCGCTGGGCTGTGGGCCACGGCTGGGGAGTGGCTGCAGGCGTGGCGGCACTCCTAGCGCTGCTAGGCAGGTGTCCTCCGGGACACGTGCATGCAGGTGACTTCAGTGCACGGGATCGGCTTGCGACTCTCGGCTCTAGTGACTCTGACTGTTGTGAGTGCGTGAGGGGAGGTGCTCCTCGGGAGTGGGGAGTGGCCTGCAGCCTGTTGTCGGGGGGAGGCTGGGGAGGAGCCTGGTCCGGCCCCCACGCTTCCCCTGGATGGGGCTCCTAGGCCAGAGTTTGGAGTTTGCCTGGCACCCGCAGGGGTAGGGCATTGCCTGCGGGCTGTAGGGTGGACCCTCTTCCTTCTGGGACTTGCAGGCTTGGGGGGCCCGGGGAGGTGCATTTGTGTCGTGCTTCCCCTTGAGGTGACAGGCCCCGGTAGCATGGGGAGCGGGTTGGACCTTCAGTTTGAGCCTCTGTATTTTTATGTATAAGAAGTGGTGAATCACGTCTCCTCTACTGGGATCTTTGGATGTTTAAGGATAAAGTAGATAGAATCCGTGACCTGTCAAATTAGACGTGCCATAAATACTAGTTTCAGGATTCAGAATGTTTGATCCCTAGGTGGGGTCTGTGTTGGCCGTATGTTGGGGACATACTCCGATGACCGGCCAGTGAGCTGCGGGAGCGTGAGTGATGGGGCAGAGGTGGGTCCGGGCGCTCGAGGAGCCAGGCAGGGGTGGGGTGAGGGGTGGGGTGAGGGGGAGCGAGGGGCGCTTCACAGCCGGGTGGAGGCTGTCTGCTTCAGGGAGTGGGTCATTGGGGCAGGCTCCCGACCTCTGTCAGGACGCCAGTCGCTGGCCACACGTGACCGTGTCAGTGTGGATTCAGGAAAAGTTAACAAGCTGGAAACTCAGTCCCTCGGCCACACTGTCCACGTTTCAAGTGCTCAGTGGCCGCATCGGGGCAGTGGCTGGCGTCCTGGGAGGCACCAGAAGAGACTGTTTCCGCTACCACAGCAGAGTCTTCGGACAGAGCTGGGGGAGACCGTTGAGCACTGTTGTGGCAAGCGTTCTGAGGCTTGGCAGAGCGTTTTAATTTCTTCTCAGGGGATTCTGATGGGTCTCGTAGTTGAAGCTTTTTTTCTCTGCGTGTTTTGTTCCTGGAGGTGCCGGTGCCCTTGGGATCAGCTGGTCTCGTAGAACAGCACCCGGGAACGTCGGGAAAGAGCCTGGCACGGGTCCCCGCCACCCGCATTCCCTGTTCAGAGACCGATGTTCCCACATTTCGCTGTGACCCTGTTTGGTTAGAAAGCGGAGGCTTCGCCGTCGGCGGGCGCAGACCCATCTGGAGGCGCGGGTGTTAGCGCTGGGCCGTTGGCTTTACCACACCTCTGTTCCGAGAAGGCGTTTGGTTCCTGATCTCTTCACTGCGAACTGAGCTAGTGGACTCTTAAGGGACCCAGAAAATGGGAACCCCCAGACCCACTGCAGCACCTTCAGTTCCACCAGGAAGCAACTCTCCGACCCCCGCCCGGTCTGGGGTGCCCCACACTGGTGGTGCCGCCTCAGGGCATGCCTCTTGCTGCCTTGCTCTGGGCTGCCTCTGTGTGCGGGGCCAGGCTGTGGTCCCCGGCCCCGCATCAGTCACAGCGCCTGTGTGAGCCTGGTCGGGTAGAGGACGGGCTGAATTCCGCAGCCCAGCCATGTTCCAGAAGCTGCGTGAGTAACATGTGCTCTGCCCGTCCCGGCAGGTGGAGCTGGAGGTCACGCTGCCCGGAGAAGGGAAGGACCGCATCTTCAAGGTGTCCATCAAGTGGGTGTCCTGCGTGAGCCTACAGGCGTTACACGATGCACTTTCGGGGCGGCTGCCCAGCGTCCCCTTTGAGACGATCCAGGCCCTGGATGTGGTCATGAGGCATTTGCCGTCCATGAGGTGAGGACCAAGGAAGCAGAGCGTCTGCCTCCGGCCCGGAGCGTGACCTGGAGGGGGTGAGGTCCTGTGCAGGGATGACTGGGATTTGGGAGTCGGGGTGGTGGTAGTTCCGGGTTTCTGTGATGAAGATCATTGCGCTACTAACATGAAACACTTTTAATATAAAAATCACCAGGGGCCCTTCGCCAGATCAGTCAGTAGAGCATGTGACTCCTGATCTCAGGGATGTGAGTTCGAGCCCCACGTTGGGCAGAGATTACTTTGAGGGGAAAAAAAAGAAATCACCAGAATGCTCAACCTGGTACAAAAAATTGGCCTGCCTGCCCGTCCTGTGCTCACTTGTGCTCCTTCCCTTGCCGATACCGTGAGCGCGGTGTGTCCGTGGCGCCCATGCGTAGGACTGGGACTAGTAGGCTGATCCCAGTGCCCACCTGGCAGTGTGCCCACCGCGCGGAGGCAGGGACCGTGGGCGACACAGTGCTTCAGACTGCTGGCTTATTCCACGGGGCGGCTCTTCTCCCACAGACGGCTGCACTTGGACTTCCCGGGACAGAGGGTGCATGGACGCTTGGAGGGCTCGTGCTCAACCCCATGGCAGGGCTGCACTAGTCCCCGTGTCACAGCCTCAAGGGAGCCAGGCCACTTGGCCACGCGCAGACCTTGGTGTTCTGACCTGGGACCACCTGCTCTTTCCTTGTGTGGGGCACCTGCCAGGGCTTTGGGAACCGTTTGAATGAACCAATGACCAGAGACATGAGTCCATGCTGACCTCAGAGCGACAAGGCTCGAAGATTTGAGGGGAGGGGGAGCTCCCTTTGTTCTTTTGTAGTGAGAGAAGGTGCTCTGGGATGCCTTGTTGGATTTTAAAGGGACCCCGGGGTTCTCAGTCTCCAGACTTGGGTGGGGGTGACCAGATAGCTGGCGGGTGTCCCTCGTGCAGGGACCTTCCCCCGGCCTCCAGGATATAATCTCTTTCTGCTCGGAGCATCTGTCGGCAGGAAGGCAGGTGGGTGAGGATAAAATAAATCTGGAAAAGGCAGTTCACAGTGTTGAACGCGATCTTCAAACAAGTGGCAGAAATCATTGTGATTTTTGTTTTCTGAGTTTTGAATTAATTACCGTGTTACTTTTAGAATCAGGAGGAACGTCTCCGTTCATTTTGGAGAAATATTAGAAAAAGTGGCAGGAGTAACGTGTAAGGAAGAGAAAGGACCGTCTCCACAGTCTGGTGGATAGTGCAGCCCGGGGTGGATAACACGAGCCCCCAAAGACGCATCTTTCTTTTGGATCCTCTGTAAGGCACGTCCCGGGGTCCAGGCATCACCGGCGCTGCCGCACTAAGGCGTCTGCCTCACGCACTGGGCCTCCTGCTCTCTGTGCCCTGGGGGCAGCGGGGCCCTGAAGGCCTGCAGGTCTTCCCACATGTCCACCTCGCCGTCCCGCCTGGGAGGCTGCACCCCTCACCCCCCCACACACACACATTGAGCCCCTGCCCTGCAGAGAGGCCGCGTGGAGCGGCCACTAGATGCTGGCCACAGCGGCCACTAGATGCTGGGTGCCATGTCCCGACACGGTCCTAGACAGGGCAGCCGGGCTCCCTGGGCCCGGGGCTGCTTCGGTCCGGCCGCCTCGGGTGGACGCTCCTTCCAGCTGTCCCTGCAGTGCACTGCCCGAGAAAGACGTGAGGTGCTGTGTGCAGAGAAGCCCTAGTCGATGAGCAGGGGAGGCTCAGAAGCACGAGCCAGAGCCGGGGACACACCGTGCGCCCCAGGGCCTGCGCGGCCAGAGCCCGTGCCTGGGGTCCGATGCCACGGGGGGAGGAGCGGGAGACCCACTCGAGGGAGGAAGCCGCCGAGGCCCTGGGTCTCCGAGGCCGTGCCTCCAGCAGTGTTCCTCAGTGTCCGCCACGGACACCTGCCACACGCCGCTCGGGGACCTGGTTCGGTTCGGAGGAAACTGGCAGAACCGTGGGTACCTGTGCGCGGGCCTGCTGGCTGTCACGATGAGCGGACTTGGTGTCCGCCTGTCCTGTCTGACCCCACGAGGGCTCTTGTTTCAGGTACACCCCTGTGGGCCGCTCCTTCTTCACGGCGTCCGAGGGCTGCTCCAACCCCCTTGGCGGGGGCCGGGAAGTGTGGTTTGGCTTCCATCAGTCCGTCCGACCTTCTCTTTGGAAAATGATGTTAAATATTGATGGTAAGCAAAGCCCCTGTCTCTGTCGTCAGGGGACGGGGTTGGAGCGTTGCCGAGGGGCTGAGATCCGGGGAAACGCCTGTGTGGCCATTCCCAAACGTGGCCTCCGTCCAAGCCGCAGATGCCGTGTCACAGCGGCCTTCCTCTCCTGCTTGTGAGACGTGAGCCTCAGAGCCGCCTGCAGGGCCCCCTCCAGAGACTGGCGCTCTGGATGCTGAGACGGGCCGGCGTGCCTGACTCGTTCCCAGATCCTGCTGCCCATGTCCAGCAGGCAGGGCTTCCCCGCGCCAGGCCCGCCCTCTGTCTCACCTTCTCATGTTGCTGCCTGGTTGGCAGGAGCACTGGGTAGCTGGCTGGGGGCCAGCCTGCTCTGGTGCCTCCCGGCTGGTCTCCTCCGGGCTCGGGGTGCGCTGCCCTCTCGGGAGTCTCGGAGTTGCATCACGTCAGGAACGGGAAACCTCAGAGGGTCCCCGGTTATGGCTCTTGGGGTCTGGCGGAGTTTCATCTTAAGGCTTCTGAGTCTCAGAGGGCAGCTTTATCTTTGGGTCCCGAGCAGAAGGAGTATGGGGCGGCCCCTGCTCGTGCTGTCCCAACCACAGGACCCGGAGGTGCACCCCGGGGATGGCGGGGAGCAGAGGCCAGGCGGCCGGCCTGCTGGGGACACACCTCACCTCACCCCTTGCTTTTCTTTTGTTCCCAATGACAGTCTCAGCAACTGCGTTTTATAAGGCACAGCCGGTAATCGAGTTTGTTTGTGAAGTTTTGGATTTTAAAAGTATTGAAGAACAACAGAAACCTCTGACAGATTCCCAAAGGGTCAAGTTTACCAAAGAAATCAAAGGTGGGTCCCTGTCTCGCACGTGTGGCCCCGACTCTCCCCCCTCGCTGCCCTTCCTGAGCTCCTGCTGGGGAGGAGGTGGCGAGCACAGTCAGCCGTCCGATGAATTCCCACAGAGACGAGCCAAGCCATGTCACAGCTCGGCAACAGTGATGTTCTGAGTAAATGGCTCTCCACGGAGGCGAGTCGGTGACTGGTGGCCTGCACGTCCCTGGACTCCCGGACCAGAGAGCCCGTAGCGCACGCTTCTGTGCCTTGTTGTTCTCCGGCCTCACATCCCCGGCAGCATCTGTCCCCACCCGCCAGCTCACCCCTCAGGGAGACACGGCCCGGGTGTGGTGGCCCGGCTCAGGCCCCTCTGGCTGGCTGGCACCTGTCACCCACTCTCCTCCACACCTGTCCTCAGAGGGCTTTCAAAAGGCTGTCAGAAGTACCCGTTGCTAAAAATAATCCTGGAGAAAGCACAAAGTCTCTCTGAGCCAACGTAGTGACTTTTATCTTTAAGAATAGTGGCGAGCCGCTGGCCTTGGCATTTCTGGGGCAGAAGGTGGCCCTGGGGGTGCGATGGGCCCCCGCGCAGGGGTCCTCCCCTTGGGGCCAGTGTAGCCAAGCAGCTGCCCC
Organism: Mustela nigripes; assembly: GCF_022355385.1. Lineage (NCBI taxonomy): Eukaryota > Metazoa > Chordata > Mammalia > Carnivora > Mustelidae > Mustela > Mustela nigripes. The sequence goes on along the minus strand of NC_081559.1, from coordinate 194,621,323 downwards.
AGAGCCCCCTCCCCTCCTTGGGTCTGTGGGCGTGGCTCCCAGGACAGCTGGTGCTTGGAGGGGGTGGTGCTCTGGGCTGGGGTGGGTCTTGACCCTGAGGCCCCACTGCTCTGTGTCCCCAGGTCTAAAGGTGGAGATAACGCACTGTGGGCAGATGAAGAGGAAGTACCGTGTCTGCAATGTGACCCGCCGGCCCGCCAGCCACCAAACGTAAACGGCCTTCCCTTCCCCGCAGATCAGCTCTCATGGTCGCCCCGGTGTGCACACTCCAGAGCAAGGGCCCTTCTGGAAAGGCTCATTTCATTCTAGTTCAGAATTTTGGAACTGCATGTTCGGCCCAGTGGAGCTGGGTGGCACCTGAGGAAACCCAAGTCACGCAGTTGCTCTGCACGGGGCGGGACGGGGTGGCGGCTCCCTGTGGATTTTCCCTCCAGAGCTCTGCAGGCGAGAGAGGGTCATTTGGTTTGTTTTCTAATCCTCGGTGCTGGGCAGGAGCAGGGATCGGTGGGCGCCCCCCGCCCCGGCCTGGCCAGTGCTGGGCCGTCTGTCTCGTGCCGTGAGCTCCGGTCGGAAGTTGGCTGGGACGTGCTCAGGCCATTCGGGGGCCTCGTCTGTCCTCGGTACTTCACCCGTACTGGAGAGCTCTGTGATCTGTGATTATCACGTGCTGTAGGTGTGGAAGTATTTTTTATTTCCCAACTCCAGAGATAATATGAAAGTTTAAGAACTTCACGTCTAAAGGGCGTGATTGGTCTTGACCCCTGGAAGGTGCTCGGGACGTGCGCCCGCCCCCCAAACCCTCATCCCCCTGCTTCGGCCCTCGGCAAGCAGACTGGGGGAGCCGCCTCCCGCGGGGTCCGCTGCCTGAGCCCCTTCCTGGCTTCCCTAGGTTCCCGCTGCAGCAGGAGAGCGGGCAGACGGTGGAGTGCACGGTGGCTCAGTACTTCAAGGACAGGCACAAGCTGGTCCTGCGTTACCCGCACCTTCCATGTTTACAAGTCGGACAGGAGCAGAAACACACCTACCTTCCCCTCGAGGCAAGTCCCGTCTGTCCACCTGCCCGGGGGCTGGCCTCCAGCCAGGGACGCCCCTTGCGTCTGCCTCCCCGTGAATGACACGGTGAGGACATTCCCGCGGGGTTCCTGGGCCGATAGAGGACGCGCCCGTTGTGCCCAGCAGGCCCCTTGCTCAGGCTGGAATGTTTTCAGAAAAGCTGCTGTTTTCTTCACTTGGAAAAGTCCTGGCCCGGGGGAAGACTAAATGCTGAAACTGACCCAAATTTTAACTCTTTCTGTTAGCGTCTTAAGCTCTCTGGACTCGTCCAGTTACCCCGGTGTCCAGTCGGTCTTCCTGGGCCCCGGTGCAGAAGCCCAGCTTCCTCCCCATCAGCGCGTAGCTTCCTGCTCTCACGTCACGGGGTTCCCAGCGCACGGCGGGGCGGCCAGGCCCCCCCAGGAGGCTCCCTGCTGCTGACCGCAGGCCGCCGCGCAGCCCCTGGTCCTGGAGGATTGCCGGGTCAGCCGCCGCGGGGTCTGTGTGGCGCCACGTGTGGCTAAGAGATGGACGTGTTCCAGGCTGAGCCAGGGTGCCACGCTCAGCCGCAGGCCCCAGCCCGTCCCCAGCACCGGGCCAGCGCCGTGTCTGTCCCTTCTTCGTAGGTCTGTAACATAGTGGCGGGACAGAGATGTATCAAAAAACTGACCGACAATCAGACCTCAACCATGATCAGAGCGACTGCCCGGTCAGCACCGGATCGTCAGGAAGAGATCAGCAAGCTGGTGAGAGTCGGGCTACTGCGGCCGGCCTGGGGGTGGGGACACCATGGGGACTGTGCTATGTGGTGCGGGGGAGGGGAGCCCCTGATGTTTGGGATGGAGACCGCTTACTTCCTTTTTCCTTTTCAAGATGCGAAGTGCAAGTTTTAATACAGATCCGTATGTTCGTGAGTTTGGAATCATGGTCAAGGACGAGATGACAGACGTGACCGGACGGGTCCTCCAGCCGCCCTCGATCCTCTACGGGGGCAGGGTACGTGGAGGGCGGGGCTGGGACACGTGTGTGGGTGCGCGCTGGGTCTGCCGGTGGGGGTGGAGCAGCAGCTTTGGACCCCCATGGGGCAGCGCTGTTGCCAGAGGTGTAGACCGGGCCGGGGTCAGGAGTCCTTGCCGCACTCGTCCAAGCCGGCACTTGTTATGGGGCCTCAGGAAGACTGAGCTGCTCTGCCCTTTCTGAAGATTTTCAGAATTACCCTTTGTCTTTTCAAAAGGTGACTTTTATTATCCCATTAAAATCTGGAAAGCATTGTTCTTGGACACTCTGCACTGACGAATTATTTTCTAGAAGCTTCTACTTTTTCTTGGGTGGGTTTTTTTATTTGTTTTGTTTTGTTTTTTGACTGGTGTCCGAGGTATTTGGTGACAAACAGTTGTTAGTCATTCAAGTTTTTGTTTTTGCCCGTGTAATGCCCGGCCTCGGCAGCACATCGTAACGCAGTCCTATCTGTTGAGCCCCGCGGAGCTTGTGGGAAGGGTTCGTGCACTCCGTCGGGCCAGGCCTCCAGATGTGGAGCGCAGCTCTACGGGGCGGACGGCGGGGCCCAGGGGCCTAGGCCTCACTCACCCGCGTGCTGTGACCCTGCCTGTCACCCTAGTCCTCGGGACCTGTAGCAAGGCCTGGTTTTGTTTGTGGGGTTTTTCCCTTATTATAAAACACAAGTTCTGCTTTTTAGAATGTTCCGAATTTCAAAGGGTAAAACAGTTAAAGGGAGGTGGCACTTGGCCTGCTCAGCGGGAAGAGCCTGTAGGTCTTGATCCCAGGGTCATGGCTTTGACTCCCACATTAGTGTGGAGCCTGCCTACCGAGCAGCACAGCAGAACAAGGCATTACAGGAAGAAGATGGTCTCCCCAGGTCTCTCGGGCTCTCCCAGGAAGCCACTGTGTTCGCTCTGTCCTTCGTGAGCTGCCCAGGGACGATTCGTATGTGTTTTCATCCCTTTCAGTGCAAACAATAACATTAAGTATGCTTCTTTTTACTTGAAACTTTCTCGTAGAGCACACAGAGGTCTTGGAGATGGTTCCGTGTCTCTGACGCGTGGCTTGTTTGGGCTTAGGATGTTTTCTGTGTGGGGGTCCCTGTCCTCTGAGGACGGCCTCTGAGCAAGGCTTCCCAGCTTTCTCAGCTCCCTTGTGCGTCTGCTGCGTGCAGATGCGGACGCTGTGCAGACACAGCCCCTTTGAGCCCTTCTTAAAGCCCTCAGAGGGGTCTGCCCCGGTCAGTGGAGAGGCGGCTAGGAATAGAGGTTTTCGTGGCCTGTGGGTGGTCAACCCAAATCGCAAATCCAGTGCTTTTGTTTTTGTTTTTTTCACGGCCCCTGCTTCTGTCTGACTTTTTGACTATTAGTAAATGCAGGAGTAGTTTGGAAAACAAAGTAGCTCTTGTAAACTAATCTTGCAAAACTGTTAGAATTGTAGGATTGAAAGTTTATCCTGCTTCTAAATGAGCACATTTTTCCAGATCTCTGAACCATTTCAGTGGGAACACACATTCTTCTTCACCTACCCTACTCGTCCATTGTCAGAGCGAAACGTTAAAAGCCCCCCCAGGGAACATTTAGCGATGTCTGGAGGCTGGCCTCCAGTGACAACCACCGCTGACGTCCTACAGCACACAGGACTGTCCACACGTCAGCAGGGCTGAGGCTGACACTCGTGTGTGTCACAAGAGCCTGTGTCTGCTGAAGCCATGTGTGCTCACACGTGTGCGTGTGGAGTCTGGAGTACCAGACCCGTGGCAGGCCGTCTCTTACGGAAGGCTCTCTCTAGTGCAGTGGGGACATAGTTAGAAAAATACAGGAAAGAGAAGAGGTTCCTCCGATGGCAGTGCCGAGGCCTGGTCCTTTCTGGGTGACAGAGGACAAGCTCCAGTGGGTACGTCCCTCGCTCTGTCTCTACAAGTCGGAGCAGCTTCCATTCCTTACACCGGGGAGGCATGGCCCGAGGAGTGGAGGGTCCTCCCCAGCCCACCTGCTCCTGCGCCTGGACTTCCTTCCCCTCCTTGGCTGCTGGCGTGACGGCGGGTGGAGGGAGCGAGAGCACGTTCTGCACCCGGAAGCCCTCCTGCGGCATCCCGCGTCCCTTCCATTCCTCGGGGCTGCCGGGAACTTTGTGGGATCACCCCTCCCTTCTTCAGTCCGTCCGTCCGTCTTCCGTCCGCCCTTCCCGCCCCCTCTGCTCACCCAGCCCCCCTCCCCCTCCTCCGTCTGCCCCGTTCGTCCACCCTCCACCCTTCCAGCCCCATCTCCCGCCCAGCTCTTCGTCCGTCCGTCCGTCCGTCCGTCCCGCAGACATTCTGGCCCACGTGCTCTGCGGGGCAGGTCAGAGACGGGAGACCACACAGAGGCTCCGTTCTCAGCTTCAGGAGCACCGGCGGACCAGGGGCCCGGCGGACCATCGGGAAAGTGACCCAGTCCAAGGTCAGAGGGGTGTGTGCCCCCTTTCTCCTCACTCTAAACTTCTTGCCATTTGCAGAATAAAGCGATCGCCACCCCTGTCCAGGGCGTGTGGGACATGCGGAACAAGCAGTTTCACACGGGCATTGAGATCAAGGTGTGGGCCATCGCGTGCTTCGCCCCCCAGCGCCAGTGCACGGAAGTCCACCTTAAGTAAGGCCGCTTGAGGGGCGGGCGCACCTGGCCTGGGCGGGGCCTCTGGGGGCCGGGGGCGGGGCCGCAGGGGGGGGGCCCGGGGCCGCGGGGGGCCGGGCAGCAGGCCTGGTGGTGATGGCCGGGTTTGGTCCTCAGCCTTTCCCTGGCATAGGACACTTGCCCAGGACGTGGGAGCCACCTCAAGGCTGCTGTTCCTTCTCAGACTTATTGGTGGAGGGAGTGTGAAGAAGTAGCACAGATTATGTAAGAAACAAAGCAGTAAATGAATAAACTTGAAAATTAGATGCAAAAGAGAAAATTACATTCAGTGAAGTCAAGTTACTCGGGAAAATAAACCATAAAAACAAAAAACTTGGAAAAAAAAAATTGTCCCTACTTGGTCCAGACGTTGGACCCTTTGAAAGTAGCACCATGAACGTGAAGCTTCGCCACTCACACTTCCGTGCCAAACAGACCTAATGGCGGAAAGAAAGCTTGAGCTTCCCGCCTGTCTCGGTGGAAGCGGGAAGGAACCCCACGCCCGAGGCGCGCACGTAGCTGCTGCGCATCCTAGCAGAGGCTGGCCCGGACAGTCCCGAGCACAGAGTCCGGGGCCAAGAAGCTGGCTGTCCTGCATGTGGCCAGCGGAGCGAGCCGGAAGCACAGAGCAGACTAGGAAACAAGTCAGTTGAGTGTCAACCCAGGCGCCCCTCCGCTGTGTTCTGGCCTCCGCTCCTCTGTGCTTGATGGCCCGGTGTGAACGCCCCTGCGGTGTACGTGAGCGCACGGCTAAGTGCACTGAAGTCCAGGAGGCCAAACCCTGGCTCCCCTGGACCGAGCGTCCATACCACACTGTAGAAGGCGATGTTATTTTTATTCCAAAGTTTAAAATAGAAGCTGTTGATGAGTCTGAGCCCCTCCCCTCACCGTGACTTCTCCAGGCCCGCTGGCGGCAGCTGCTGGTGTCCCTCTCGCTGTGGTCGGTTCCATTCCTTCCCACAGCAGTGTCATCCAAGTCCAAGATGTACACCCAGGATCAATGGGGGCATTCCAGGGGGCCGGGGCATTCACAGTTGTCCTCCCCATGGCGGTGTCTGGTGTTCCAGAGCCCTGGGTTCTTGTACCAGCGCCCGGACGCCGGTCAGGCCTGCTGCTTGGGTGGTCCCTGCTGGGAAAGAACAGCACTGTCCCACACCTGTGAGTGGCTCGTGGGAACTGCTGTGTGTGCACACACCTTCTCCTTGAGTTGATGCGTTGTCCTGGTTTCATCCAGATCTTAAACTTGGACGCGGACATCAACAGACGGGGTTTGGGGTTGGGCCGTTGAAGCCCGGCCCTTCCTTGGGGCCTCTGGCTGGTGTGGAGCCTTGGGCACTTGCCGTGCATTCACATCGACTGGCCCTTCTCCTTCAGGTCCTTCACGGAGCAGCTCAGAAAGATCTCGAGGGATGCCGGAATGCCCATCCAGGGCCAGCCGTGCTTCTGCAAATATGCCCAGGGGGCAGATAGCGTGGAGCCCATGTTCAGGCATCTGAAGAACACGTACGCTGGCCTGCAGCTGGTGGTGGTCATCCTGCCGGGCAAGACCCCCGTGTACGGTAGGCCCCCCTGCTCTCGTGGTCCCTGTGGCCCCTGCCTTCATGACCCTGGGGGGGCTGGGCGTGGCCTGAGCCTGGGTGTGCCACACCGAGGAGTGCTCGTGCATGGCCCATCGCTCCCACATCCGCACCGAGGCCACCCTCCCTGGAGGCCGGCACCTGCAGTTAGCTTGTCATGCCCAGTTGGTGCCCGCACAGGGATCGCAGGGACCACCGTCTCCATGCCCGCCTCAGAGCTCGCTGGAAGTGGCGGGAACAGCAGTCGTGGGTCCATTTAGCTAATACTTAGCAAGCGCCTGCGGTGATGTCCCAGGCCTGGCAGGTTCAGGGTCCCAGCCCCCCTCCAGGAGGCCCCAGGGCAGTGGGGGTGCAGACAGGTAACTCCAGGACAGGCGGTGCGGCTGGGGACCATGAAGCTCAGGTAGTGTCCCCAGCCAGGTCCCCAACTAGATGGGGACAGAATCAGATATGCAAAACCCACACATCTCCTCTCTGAGCACCATCTCCAAAGAGCGAGGAGGACACCACCGATGTTTCCATCCCGAAGTGCCATGTTCCACAGGGTGCACAGGAGCAGCTGACAGTGGCTTCATGAAGAATGCAGAAACGGGGCGGGGGGAGGCTCGATAGCTCTTTCAAGTCGGGTGTGTGTGTGCTATGGAGGTCGAGGATGCCAGTGTCTTTATTTTAATGACTCAGGATTTGCTTATAACCCTGAGCACCGTGATGGAAGGCAGCAGTCCTAGCCAGGAGTGCTGTGTCCCCCGGGCCGGCCTGGCTCTGCCCATATGGCCCTGCAAGTCCTTGAAAGGCTCCTCAGTCCTGCCGGAGCCCAGACTCGAGCTCCGGGGCCTGACTTCCCCCTGCCTGCCAGTCACCCCTTCCAGCAGCGTAGCCACCCACGGGGCTGCCGTGGCTGTGCTTCCATGCGGACGGTCGCAGTCTCGGGGTGGGGGCCTGTCAGGGTGAGCAGAGGAAGAGGGGCCAGTGAGAGCTGCCAACGTGTGCCTCTTCCGTGCTCCGCAGCCGAGGTCAAGCGCGTGGGAGACACGGTGCTGGGGATGGCCACGCAGTGTGTGCAGATGAAGAACGTGCAGAGGACCACGCCCCAGACCTTGTCCAACCTCTGCTTGAAGATCAATGTCAAATTGGGGGGCGTGAACAACATCCTCCTGCCCCAGGGGAGGTAAGGCCGGCTTTGCCACGTGCGGCGGTGGGCAGCACAGTTCCCGGAGGGGCGGGGGTGTGGCGCACGGGTGGGCCCCTTCAGATCCCTGGCACCAAGCACCGTCCTGGACAGTCCCAGCAGACATGGGCAGTGCCGCCCTGAGTCTGGGGAATGAGGGGCATATGAGGGTCTTGGAGTGAGGTGAGGGCAGGAAGGGCTCAGGGGTCCTGGGACGTGGGACGGGGCAGCCATGCTATGAAAGGAGTGAGCGGGTCAGAACCGGAGCTCACCTGGAACGTCTAGCACACGAGCCTCAGCAGAGCGACACGTCACTGCTGCGTGGGCTGCCAGTGAGCGCCCCTGAAGCCGTCGGAACCAGGAGCCGACCCCTGGAACCCTGAGAGGCTCCGCAGCAGGGCGCACTGTTGGCAGACCCCAGGCTGGGGTAGGGGTGTGGGGCTGGCATGGGATCAGTGGGCGGGGCTGTGGGGTCCTTGGTCCCTCTTGGCCTGGCGTGGGGCCCTGGGCGCCCTGAGGGCAGGCCAGCTTCTGCTGCAGCAGGGAGAGAACTCTGTGGGGACAGATGCTGTCGGGGGGTTCTTGCTGAAGCGTCTGGGCCCTGGGGTTCGGGTTTGATGACAGACATGGGTAAGCACGGGTCGCTCGCCACGCTCACTCTTCAGTGTGTCAGGCCACCCCCGCTCCGGAGGCAGCAGGAGGTCTGGCTGCCTCTGTGAGCTCGGGCCAGAGGCAGGGAAGACGGCCGCGTGTGCAGCAGCCGACAGCCTGTCCGGGCTGCCTTTGTGGGCGCGGCTGGGCACGGTTCCAGGTCGGGACCCAGGCGGGGGCGTTCTGGTGGGCGCATAGCAAGGCCGCGGGCGAGGGCCGCCCTTTCAGAACATGGAGTCCCCCCGATGCGGGGAGTTAGTAGGTCGCCGTGCGATGGCGTGGAAAGTCTCTGAACTCCGGGTCTGACGACTGAGCTTGAAGACGGGCTCTGCGAGGTGGGATCGAGTCACGCAGGCCCCGCGGAGACCCAAGGAGCCTCCGAGGGCAGGCGGTGAGCGCCCAGCCAGCGGGCTCTGTTCCGTGGGTGCCGGCCGTGAGCCAGGACTGGGGCCGCAGCCGCCAGAGTCCCAGGCCTCTACTCGGGGGACCCACACGCATGGGTCTTGACAGGTGAGCAGCAGTGACATCGTGGGAGGAACCAGAGCTCAGGAGGGTGAGGAGCTGGGGTTTCTATGGCAACGGACTGGTGGAGAAGGTAGCGCCGAGCAGAAGGGCATAGGCATGTGGGGATGCCTGCGAGAAGTGTGTTCCAGACCCGGGCGTGCTTTAGGCAAGGGCCCCGGGTGGGAGCCTGGCAGGACGGCTGGGGGTTGTTCTAGCCCAGGACCCAGGGGTGGGGGGCTGCTGGCAGTGGCCTGGGGCTCCCTCCGGGCAGGACACAGGTCCTGGAGGTGTCTGTTCTGAAAGGCCCCTGCGTTGTCTCTGGAGGGACGCTGGTGCGGGGGAGGATGGGGGCTGCCCCGAGACGGTATGTTAGGAAGGTGGCGCTGCGGGGCCCGCAGACAGGTTGGGTGTGGGCTGGGAGAGGGTCCGAGGTGTCCGAGGCGCTCGCTCTGCTGAGCCTCTGTGGCCCTAAGCAGCACAAGGGGTGGGGCGTGCGGGGGCGTGCTGGAGGGGCTTCGCGGGGGGGGGAGCAGAAACAGGTCTGCTGTGGGGGGGGGGGGGGCTTAGGGCTCCGCAGCAGAGAGCTGGGATTGAAGGCCAGGCAGCAGACCCCGCAGGGCAGGGCATAGACAGGAGGGAGGCCAGGCCTGCTGCCCTGGAGGCTTCAGGGTTAAAAGTTCATGGAGCCTGGGAGCCAGCCGCGGGGCCCCAGAAGAGAGAGTGGAGGAGAACCAAGCAGGTCCTGGACCCCAGGGGCACTGCAGTCTATGTCACGTGGTGTGGACTCTGCCACGCAGGGGTGGGGAACCTTGTGCAGGGAGCCTTGTTGCCATGGCAGCAGGCCGTCTGGTGGGAGGGGCCGAGGCTGCTGGGAGGTGTGGCTTCCCCGTGGAGGCGGGAGTCACAGCTGTGGGTTAGGGAGCTGGGAGGAGGGCGCGGCACCGGTGCCGGGGAGAGCCAGGATGGGGCCGGGCCCTGGAGGCTCACAGAGAATGGCCGCGGTCCACGACAGGGCCCAGAAGCAGGTCCGTCCGCGTGGCCGTCCCCCGGGGCGGGGAGCCCCCGTGAGCTCGCCAGTGTCCCACTTCCATGTCCCGGGCCCCCCGGGAGAAGAGCCCCCCCAGGTGTGGTTGGCAGCACGCCAGAACTTGCCGGGGGGAGCCGGTGCACGTTTCGTGGACACGGACACATGACATACACACTCGGAGCCCTTCCCTCACCTCTGGGCTCCGGGGGGGGCCTCTGGCCAGCGGGAGTCCTGCGGGGACCGTTCCCCAGTGAGTTCCGCTCCGGGCTGGGCGGGCCCCTGGCGCCTCTCACCGCAGAGTAGCAAGGACAGGAGCGGCAGGAGCTTCTGGCGAGCGCGGCGGGCCAGGCCGTCCAAAAACGCTTGGCTTGTGTGTGCTCACGTCCGTGTTCCTTTCGGCTGCGTTTTCCAGAAGAAAACAGTAAGCCGCAGAGAGCGTCAGCTCTGGAACGCAAAGTGAGCATGTGACTCCCTGCACACAGCCTCTTCAGGAAAGTGCTGGAACACCGCATTTGAACAACGAGGAGCCCTGGGGGGAGGGGGCTGGCACCCCGTGGGCTGAGAGCAGGGGTGCTGCTGAGCATCCTGCAGAGTGGGGGGCGGCCCCCGCAGCGCAGGACGGCCCAGCCCCAAGCTGCCGCTGGACCGCAGGACGACGCAGGGGAGTGTGGCTGCAGGTCCCAGGTGGGAGGCAAGTACGGGACTCTCTCGCGTGTGGGCTCCCGCGTGTACACCGTCGTCTCGTGAATTCGTAACCTGAACGTAGAGACTCAGCACATCTGATGAATGTGGAACGTTCCGGCACACAGAAGCCTCTGTAGCTGTGCACGCCTGACCCGTCTTGTCTCTGCTTCTATGCCTCGTCCCCTGCACTGGGTTGTTTCTTAGGAAGCAGAGCTCAGACTTCGTGTGGCTTTATCGGCCAGGGTTTCTCTGTGGGCCATCAGAAAATACGGGGTTTTTGTCAAAAAGACAACCACAGTGCCTTTGCCACGCAAGTGACGCTCTTCGGGGGCACAGGCCTGAGACACTCCGGCTTCCCTCCGCAGGCCGCCTGTGTTCCAGCAGCCCGTCATCTTCCTGGGGGCCGACGTCACTCACCCACCCGCCGGGGACGGGAAGAAGCCTTCCATCGCCGCTGTGAGTACCCGTGCTTCCGCTGGGCCGCGGCGGCCACGTCCTCCCACACGTGGCACCTGTGCCCTGGCCAGGCTGCCTGTGGGAGGGCATGTGGAGCAGCTGGCAAAACAGAGTCTCGTGGAAAACTGGTATTTGGAGGGGACTCTGCACGTGGCTGAGTGTGTCTGAGAAGCCAGGAGGTCGTGACTCCCGTCTTGTGGGACCCCGCCTGCAGCTCCTGGGGGCCTGGGTGCTCTCTGCCTGTGGCGGCCGATGCTGTGCAGGACTCGTTGGCCTACTTTCCTTACGCTGCACTCTTTTTAAACATTTTCGTTTATTCTAAAACGCTAAACGTGAAGTAGTTATGGTCCGAGTTCAGCGGAGGTCTTGCCCTCCATCTGCCCGTGAGTTCCTTTCGGCTTCCGAGGGCTTTGCCTCCAGGCCCTGCACACCCGCGCTGCACACCCGCGCTGCACACCCGCTCGCCAGCTGTCTCCTGCCCTTGGAGGCTGACCTGGGCCCCTGCTCTGTGCCCCAGCCAACAGGGCCCAGGAGGAGCAGCATAACGGCCTTTTGTTCAAGGGCGTGTGGAATAGCGTGGACTGGCGAAGGGGTGCGCAGGGCCAAGGTGCTGTCTCTGACGGGGCCCCCCATCTGCATCCTGGGCAGCCGGGGGGAGGGAAGGAGGCACCAGGCTCAAGGTCTGTGTCCCCTGCGTCCCCCATGGGGACTGCCAGCGTGACCTCCGGGCTGTTGTGCGTCCTGTCACAGGCCTGACCCCACGTAGGGCCACTTGTCGAGCCTCCAGACTAATCAGAGAAGACTGACATTTTCTGAGCACCTGCTACACGCTGGGCTCTGGGCTGCGTCACTCTGCTGAGTCATAACCTCGTGGGGTCACCGCTCGTTTCCTCAGCCAACACATGAAGTCCAGAAAAGCCGAGCTCCGTTGCTCAAGAGAAGCAACAGAAAACACAGCTGTAGATAGCCTGAGGCTTAGGGTTAGGGTCTGAGCTGTGTGGGGCGTTGGGGGCCGCTGCACTGTCAGGCTCCCGCGTGAGGGGCTTCGTGTCCCATTCCCTCCATCATGGCGGCTATTTCTGGAGCAGTCACAGACGGGCAGCACCTGCCACGTGTGTGGACAGGGCCAGCCACCCTCTGACCATCCGGGGAGGCTGGGCCCCCGGGAGGTGCAGGCTTCCCCAGGGTCCATTGTGCCCCCCCACACACACACGCTGGATACGTCTGGTGTCACTCAGGGGTTGTGTTCCTCTGGCAAGGCAGCGTTCGGTAATGTGACTCTTCCTCCTGGACTCAGCCTTACAGAACCTCCGCGTCCTACCTAGAGTGCGGTTTCCACCTGGTGAGACGCTCCCCAGCCCCTCCTTGCTGAGGAACTGTGCCCCTTGGGCTTTCACCAGCTTGCCCTCGGGGTGGTGCCCCATTCCCGGGGAGCAGGGCTGTGCCCTGATGGGCAGGCAGCTTCTCTGGGGGAGCGTGGTGCTTTGAGGAAATGAGAGCTTCCTCATCTGGCCTCTGTGGGGCTGATGGCACTCAGCCAGCTCGGCTCGCGGGCAGTCAGGGTTCAGAAGAGTCGCCTCCTTTTCATCAGACGCTCGCAGCACACTTCTCTGTCCCGTGTTTAGTAAGCACGGTGGCCACGTCCCAAAAAGAAACCGAGACAGCAGGTTTGACTCCCACACGCCGCTGCCCCTCGACTGCGCCGTGATGTTGGGCGGGTGACATGTGCCCTCGCTCGTCCCCGCAGGTCGTGGGCAGCATGGACGCGCACCCCAACCGCTACTGCGCCACGGTGCGGGTCCAGCAGCACCGGCAGGAGATCATCCAGGACCTGGCCACCATGGTCCGCGAGCTGCTCATTCAGTTCTACAAGTCCACGCGCTTCAAGCCCACACGCATCATCTTCTATCGCGACGGCGTCTCCGAGGGCCAGTTCCAGCAGGTGGGTGCCCGCGGCCGCCTCCGGGGTCTCAGAGTGCCCAAGAGTCACCTGTCCGTCCGGCGCGCTGACGTCTGTTCTCCCCCACAGTTCGTGTGGCGGCGCCTGGACGGCGGGCCGGGAACACGCCACCAGCCCAGCAGGACCCAGGCAGGGCGGGGGCGGGGGGGACGAGGAGCCCCAGGGAGGTCGGGTCTGGGCCGGCTCAGCGGGGTGCCCTTCTGGGCGCCTGGTGGGGGGAGTCTGGGGACCCCCACTGTGTCTGGGGGTCACCTCCATGTGTGGCGGGAAAGGCAGGCTGCAGGGTGGAGGCCTCAGAGCCCTGGTGATGGCGCTGGCAGGGGGCCAGGAGGGCAGCTGGCCAGGAGTCCCGTTTGGGAGGAGGGCTTGTGGGACTGGCCACCGTCCGGATGGGGTCTTGGGTGACGTGTGGATCGCGGGCTTGCACCGCTGTCCAGAAGGCGGGGGACGGAGGCGTCAGACGCGGAGTGAAAGGGCAGGAGAACAGGTGCGGCATCTTGCTGCTGTGCTCTGCTTCCAAGCGCCTGCGGTCCCTCCCTGTTGCGGGGACCTCCGTCCTCGCCCAGCGCTCGGGAGACCATGCCCTGAATGTGTCTCCCCCACACCGATCCCAGCCAGTTACACCTCCACCCACCCTGTCCCCACACGCGCCTCTGGGAGATGTTAGCGGGGAAGGCAGAAGATCTGGGCCTGTGTCCAGTCCTGCGCTGCTGTGTGTCCGAGGCCCCAGGCTCCCCTGGACATGCAGGCTAGAGAATACCTAGACCTTCCTGCTCCAGAAGGGGGCCACAGCTCATACCCCCCCACCCCAGGCCCTTGGTCAGTGGGAAGAAGGGAGTCAACCCTCTGGCCAGGGCCTCAGAGAGCTGCTGCAGGGGCAGGGCTGGTCCCTCTGACATTCGCCCCCCAACATCCACGGCCCAGTGTGTGCCGACCTTGAAGGCACCTCTGTACAAAAGCTCTTGGCTTCCCTTGGTAGAGAATGTTCCCCTTCTGTGCCCCCTTCCCCCCACCCCCTACCACAGCCATACCTGCTGGAGAGGGGTCTGCACCTTCTGTGTCTGTCACTCTGGGAACAGCCTGTGCCTAACGGGATCCCCGCAGCTTGCGGTTCTCAACCCAGAACCCAAGACACTTTGGAAACAACACGATGTTTGATTCAGACCGTGGCTAAAAATCTAAGGTGTGTGGTTCCTGGAGTGGCCTCTTCACGGCCTGAGAAGTTGTTTGCCTGTTTGTCTCGGACACAGAGGCGGAGAACAGCGTCATCATGTCCCTGTGCCCTGACTCCCAGGCGCTTGGTACCTTCCTTTAGTCTTTGCAGCAGGCCTGCACGGTAGGGTGTTCCCACTTGAAAAGTGAAAAAAAGCTGGGCATCAGAGAGGGCCCATGGCTTTCCCAGAGCCGCACAGCTACCTGCAGCAGGGCTAGGGTGTGAACCCCGGTTTAACTCCTGAGCCAGTGTTCGTTCCGCTGGGTTCTCTCCCTCCTCTCTGGCACGGAAAACGAGTTGTTGACTTGATCTGTTCATGTGTGTCTCCCTTTGTGCTTTCTTACTTCTGCGCGTGACGGGTGTTGTTTATGGAGCACTCAGAACATTCTAGAAACCGTGCTGAGGAATGGTATGCACTATCTAATTTAAACCATTTAACTATGACACCTGGGTCTCATCTGCTCAATTATAGAAACGAAAAAGCAAATGCAGAAAGGCAGTCACACCGCTGACCACAAGCCGGCACAGCCGGAGGACTGACCTTCGAGGAGTTGTCAAGCAGCGCGTGTTATTAAGGGGTTTATTCCGAGGTAGAAAGGTACTGTTAAAAAAAAGAACCATCCTTAAACTCATCTTTTCTTTCCCTCAGGTTCTCCACCATGAGCTGCTGGCCATTCGTGAGGCGTGTATTAAGCTAGAAAAAGACTACCAGCCCGGGATCACTTTCATAGTTGTACAGAAAAGGCACCACACACGGCTGTTCTGCACCGACAAGAACGAGCGGGTGAGGTTCTGGGACTGGAGGAGTGGCCAGAGGTCGGCCTTAGGCTGTGGGGCCGTGAGGGACACAGGTGTCTGCTCAGCCCGTGCCCAGAGCCCTGACAAGGGGCTTCACGGAGTCCCAGCCCTGGGCGCTGGAGAAGGGCTGTCCTCAGGCTGGTGAGATGTGTGGACCCGTTCATCCCACAGGCCTGGGACAGGACCGGGCAGGAGATCTCATTTGTCTAGTAAAGAAATTACCAGACCCCTGGCTCTGAAAAAAGGCTTGTGGCAGCCATGACAAAGACACTGGGCAGAGTCTCTGGGATACAGACTGGGGACCGTTGAGGGTGGTGGGGTGCTGAAGGTGGTGGGTGGTGGGGCTCCGGGGAGCCCGTCCCAGGGTGTGTCTCCTGGGAGTTCCAGAATAAGAATAACGAGCACAAGGGAGAGGCAAGGTTTATAGATCGAACAGCTAAGAAATCGCGACAGTTGAAGAAAGGTAGGAATCTTCTGGTTACAGGTATTTTCCATGTTCTCAACAGGAGAAATAAAAATAAACATACAAATAGCCTAGTGTCCTAAAGGGCGCAGCGTCATGTAGCCGCCTGTGAAAAGGGACAGTGCCCGCAGGGAAGGGGACACTCCCCTGAGAGCCAGCAGCCCTCCCGCTGCTCGGGTCCCCACACCAGAGAAGGCACAGCGAGGGCGAAATACAGATTGTAGTGAGAGAACGGGACAGTTTGTCACAATCGCAGGGTCACATCCACCAAGAAGATGTAACAGCCCTGGGCTTGGACGCACCTAACGCCGTGACCTAAAAATACGTAAAAGGAAGAAAATACCGTGTAGCGAAAACCAGACAGAATTCCCAGGAGAAAGTGACAAACCCTCCATCAGAGAGGCGTGCTTTAACACAGCACGGTCAGACACGCGGGCAGGCACGCGCGACCGAAAGCCAGACGCTGGGAGGGGGGCGACCAGGCCAGGTCTCACGGCGAGCATCCTGCCGCGGACGCTCGCGTTCACGTGGAAGGCTTACGAAAGTCGCCTTCTTCCTGGTCACAAGGAGATCTTGGGAGATTTCCAAATCTATTGGAAATAGATCTATAGGAAAACCACGTTTTTGTTTTTTTTTTTTTAAATCATACAATTAGACTTTAAATCAGCAGAACGAAAAAGACATTTAAGAAAACCTGAAATTTTAAATTCACTTCTAAGTCACACACGCAGTAAGCATGCAAGGGGAATAAAAACTACAAAGTAACCAGGACTGAATGAAAAGAAGATTTCGTGTCGGACTCTGTGCAGCGCGGCTGGCACTGTCCTGGAGAGAAGAGGACAGGGTGCGCTGGGAGGTGAGAGACAGGACGGGCCAGGGAGCCGACGGGGCCGGAAGGACCGAGGTGCTGCTGGCCCTGGGTGCGCAGGGAAGGCCGAGGAGCCGGTGTGCTCAGGCTTCCTCCCGCTGCCGCCTGCAAGCCGCCCGCCAGGAGCCACACGGGCTCAGGGTCAGCCTGTTTCTAAACCCCAGCCCCTCTCCGTGGGAGATAATGAAGAAGACTGAGCAGATGAACACAAACGAAACCTGCTTCTTTGAAGATAGGGAGACCTAGCAAGACTCAGGGAGGGAAAAAAGGCGATACTCGTAACCATGTTAAGAACCAAAAGAGTCTGTGACCCCAGAAGGGGGATGTGTTACTTAAATCATCGTGGGATGCTAACAGTTTGATGCTGATAGATACATTAGAAGAACGGGAAGAGATAGATACACATGGTTGTTTGTGAAATCAGGGAAATTACTAAAACCAGCTCCGGAGGATAATCGAATCGTCTTTTCCAAAAGGCATCAGGCCCAGGGAGCCTTACAGGCAAGTGTCACCAAGCCTTCAAGAATAGATGATCTTAAAGTGTGGCAGAGAATAGGAAAAAAGAAGAAACTATTTAGCTTATTTTGTGAAGTTTATGCAGATTTTTTATAGGCAACTTTTACCAAACTATCAAAGAATAATCTTACACAAAATTTTTTAGAGAATGGGAAGTAATGGGGGCGGGGGTCGGGGGGGACTCATGAAGTTATCCTGATAACAGCCAAGTGTTGGCAAGGATGTGGGTGCTGGGCCGTGGTCAGGAGCACGGGTCTAGAGCCAGTCTACCCCCAGCATCTGGGCTACGTGGCCACAGGTGTCGGCCTCCTGGGAGCACCTTCCTGAGGGTGTTGGGAAGGTCCCGAGCACTTTGCGTTGACCTTGGCAGAGAGTAAACGTGTTATTACGAAGACTGTCCTGTGCTTCCAACGGGAGTGCAGACTGGTCAGTCAGCTCGGATGCAGTCTGGTGACTGCAGCCCTGCAGAAGCCCACCTGCGTGTGTGTAAGGAGACAAGTAGACGAATGTTCATTGCAGCATTGTTTCTGATAGCCGTACTTCGTCTACTAAGAGGAGGAAGCATCGTGATGTAGTCCTGTGCTGGCGTGCTGCCCAGCGGCGAGCAGGTAGACTGTGCAGCACGGGAACACATCTCAGAGTCGTCCGTATTGAGCAAAACTGCAAGTGGCAGGATATGTGATACACCTGCCCTGTGTGAACACCTGTGCGGTAACAGTGTCGTGCTCACGGAGACTTAAATGTGTAGCGAGAAATGAAAGTACTCGAGGGATGATAAAGTCTAAATCGGGGGGGGGGGGCACCGTTTTCAGATACTTGACTTTTAAACATTGGAAGGTGTGAGAAAGGTTGGCAGGAAGTAATCCAAAGAGGCCCAGGAGGGACTGGGACTCGCACATGCGTGTGTGTCTGTGGAAGTTGCGGAGCTGAAAAGTCAGTGACTTCCTGATCACGGCTGGACTCCAGAGCCTGCGCGTTGTCACGGCCCCAGCAGCAGGAGCTGGGAGCTTGGTGATTCTGCAATCCCAGAATGTGCATTTAGAGTTGAGTGGTTTGGTACCATCTGTAGCCCAGCCCATCCCCCTGCTTCTTGGACGGCCTGGGTGGGGGGATGGAGAGCTCTCCTGGATGGAGAGCTCTCCTGGATGGCGAGCGTGCCCTCTGGTTGGTGGTGACTGAGCCAGCGGGCCAGCGAGGGCGCTCCTGAGCCTTCTGGGCAGTCTAGCTCGTCCGCCTTGAATGTCAGGTGTGCTTGTGCACGGGTGGCGGCCCGCCGGGTGTCTGTCGTGCACGGTTTTAGATGTGTACGTTGTCGGTGCCCTCAGCAGCAACATTGAGCCCTTCGAGCGCTACGTGCATGTTCTTCAGTGAAGGGAAGACACCTGCATTTCTTTCCTGGGACCTTACAAGACCTGGGGGGGGAAAGCACCCCAGCCCTCGTAGGACAGGAACTTGCTCACTTGTAGGGCTATTTGTCAAGCTCTATTTTCGTGCTGTTGTGCTAAGTCAGTGTGTAGCCAACTTAAGGCCGGCAAGATCCGGCCACCCACGGTCAGGAAGGGCCAGCATCTGAAGGTGGCGTGGGTGAGGCTGATGGGTTTGCTTGCTTTCTGTTGTTGTCCCTGGACGTATCTAACGGGTTCCTGTATTGCTGAAGGTTGGGAAAAGTGGAAACATTCCAGCAGGCACAACTGTGGACACGAAAATCACCCACCCGACCGAGTTTGACTTCTACCTGTGTAGCCACGCTGGCATCCAGGTAAGGACCCAGGGTCCCTGCTGCCCAATCTTGGTGTCCCTGTGACATGGTCCGCATGCTCCGCAGATACTCGCAGAGCACAAGCCCCACGCAAGGCACTCCCGGCGGCGAGGTAGGGGAGGTGGGCAGGGGGCCAGGGAACAGGTGAGGGTTAGTGGGTGCAAAGGCCAGGTATGGTGGTGGGGCCCCAGGGCCGTGCCGTGCGCTTGGAGCTCAGTGAGCGAGCTGAGAGCTGAGCGGTGATGCGGCCTCGGGAGCTGTGGCCTGGGACAGAGAGGCTGACTCCAAATCAAATTCCCGCTTCGTGGGGTTCAGCCTTGTCTCCTGCTACACACAAGCGGGATGTCCGGGGAAGGTCACCTCGTAGCCCCTTGTCACCTCAAGACTCCTGGCCTGTGTCGGTGAAGAGGCCACGGGTGTTTGTCCCTGAGCTCCCACTGAGTCGTCCGGAGTGGGGGACCGAAGCCTGGCTTCTCAGCAGGGCCCTGTGTAGGTGAGTTTTGGACTTCATGCTTGCACGTTCACTCCTCTGATCCTCTGATCTGCTTTTAGGGAACAAGCAGGCCTTCCCACTATCACGTGCTTTGGGATGACAATCGTTTCTCTTCCGATGAGCTGCAGATTCTCACCTACCAGCTGTGTCACACCTACGTGCGTTGCACGCGCTCCGTGTCCATCCCGGCGCCAGCATACTACGCCCACCTGGTGGCCTTCCGGGCCAGGTACCACCTGGTGGACAAAGAACATGACAGGTGAGTGGTGGGCCTCTCCTGGCCAGGGGCACGGCAGGGGTTGCCCCTGAAACCGGCTTTGGGAGCTGCATTTTTAGGTTGGGAAACAGGGGGGCCCTGGGGACCGGAGCCGAGCGTAACGCAGACGCCAAGACACCCGCGTCCTCACCACCTGGTAGCTCTGTGGCTGCCTCCCCAGACAGCCGGTGCCTCAAGGTGCATTAAGGGCTGCACTCTCTCTCTCTCTCTCTGTCCTCCCGTCCCCACAGTGCCGAAGGAAGCCATACCTCCGGGCAGAGTAATGGACGAGACCATCAAGCGTTGGCGAAGGCCGTCCAGGTTCATCAGGACACCCTGCGCACCATGTACTTTGCTTGACGTGTTTTAGTGTTTACGATTGTGTACCGAGTTGGATTCACATGAGACCAGCTACACTCAGACCAACAGATGCCCAGCCCTTCCGTGACAGCCAGCATCGAACATGAGACGTCATTGATTTTAGTAGATTCTCCATTTTCCAGAATGCCTTCTGTCCCAGATTTCAAACTTGGATTTTGAACTGCAGACCTGTATGAGACCCCATTGTTGTAGGAAATATGGTTTGCCAAAATCTATAAGCTGCTTATTAAAATAGAGTCCCGTGTTTCCTAAAAATCTCCTAAAACCAGTCTATGAACTCAGGGCTTTAAAACATTTTTAATTTATTTGGTCATTCAATTTACTTGTTTTTAACATGATTCTCTATGAAATTGATGGGCTCAAACTAGCTGTGAACGTTCTCAGAGAGTGAAAGTGACACAGAGCACGGCTGTGGTTTTAAAGCCTTGAGCATTCTGAGGTGGCCACCAGCGCTATGTCCGAGTGATTTGAGCGCGTTCCTGACAGGGCTGCCACCAGCTGTTCAGGACCGAGGGCAGGTGGCCCGCCGAGGCGCCCACGGGTGTCTAATCCCGCCACCGCCCGCCTCTCACTCAGCTTGAAATAAGGAGCGGGGGCAGAAGATGGGCCGTGTGTGTTTACAGCATTTCTAGGTCCAGAGAGATTGGCAGACAAGTGCCATTTTAATAAAAATTTATTTAAAAAAAGAAAAAAAGACAATATGCCGACAGTCTATTCATAAGATTTGTCCTACAGGACTGTGACATTTATTTTCCAAAGTTTCTAAAGAATACGGGTCTGTGGTGATAAATACAGTACAATCCTTTTTCACTGTTATGTCTTTAATGTAAGAGAAAAAATATATATATCTGGTTTGCAGTATTAATGTGATAGATAGATGCTGTTTTTTCATTTTATTGACTACGGGGTGCTTCTTGTGATCTGTTCACCATATCAAGAGTGTTGTGGAGCCTGGAGGCTGGACCACCGCCTGTGGTTCTCAGTGCTGACGTACGGGAGTAAGCAGCTGAGTCAGTGTGACCGCCACCCGCCGTCCCCCCCCCCCCCCCCCCCCCCCCCCCCCCCCCCCCCCACGTAGCCTGCGTAGCCTGTACCTGTGGGAGGACTGGGCACGGGCACAGCGGCCCTGCCCCACCTCCTGTCCCCCGTGTTGCTCAGCCGATTAAGCACAAATGGAATGTATTTTCTTCCATTCCTGGGAAGCCAGTCCTTGTGTCAGAGTGTCCCTCTCTCTGTGTTTGGTTCTGTTAGATGAGTTTCGTAGGATCTATGCACTGAAAGGCGCAGAGGGCTGGCGGTTGGCGGCAAGCCCCCGCCCTTGGAGGTGGCTGACTGCAAAGCCGGCAGAAGAGATTGGCGTCCTGGGCCCCAGACGTGGTTTGCCCGTCTAGAGACCGTTGCACTAAGCGTGATGCCATGGACCACTTGGAAAGGTAACAATGGACAACTCTGTTTGTGCTCAGTGGGCTATTGGTCCTTGTAGACGATGTAAAAAAAAAAAAAAAAAAAAAAAAAAGTCCACATTTAATGTAGAGGTTCTGGGAAGGAGACGCGCCTTCCCCTCGTGCTGCTTTGTGCTCTGTCTGTTTCCTTCTCCCTGCTGAAGGCCTCCCCAAGCCCAGCCCGACACTTACCTCTGGCCCTGCGGGGGAGCAAGGGCCCCGGGGGCGCCCTGCGCTGGAGAAAGCGCCCACCTCTGTTTCCGGTCTGCGGGCTCTGGGGCGCGGCCGGGCGGGGCACCGGGCAGAGTGTGCCGGGCACTCGCCTACGTTTGGGCGGCGATGACAAAGGGGCGACTATTATTTGTGAGGATAAGTACTCAGAGTGCGTGTGCATGTGCGTGTGCGTGTCTTACTGACGGCGTTAGCCTCTTCTTGCTGTATCTTTCTTGTTTTGGGGTTTGGTTGGTTGTTGATTTTTTTCCTTTTCCTTTCTCTCTCTTTTTTTTTTGGTCTTTTTAAAATGAACAGAAGCCTCTGCTCTAAGAAATGTTGCAATTCCCTGTCGTCTTATTGGCAATTGGCACTTTCTCCTCTTTCCAGAAGAATGCCGATACACTCTTGGCTTAAATTCCCAGAGCATTCAAGCTAAGGAGGAAATCTTTTCACTAATACACTTTCGGAATCTGAAATTAGGTTAGTTTTCAGCCGTTTTTAGGATCATCTGGAACCGTGTGTCTCAAAGGTGTGTTTCTGCTCCTTGCAAGCAGGGTCCTGGCGGTCGGGCCGCTGGTGGTGCTCACGGAAGATGCAGACTCCCGGATCTGGCTCTCCAGGGCTGGGGCTGGGCGTCTGTATTTTATACCGTCAGCCAAGGCTCCAGGGCTGCCTGAAGTCAGAGGGATCCTCTCCCCCGAGCCCCGGGGACCCAGCAGGGAGGAGCCGTGGGGCAGCGTAGGCGGACTTAGCTAACACCCAGGAGAGATCGCGGGCTGCTGGAAGATTAGACCTAAAATGTGTTTTATTATTTTGAAGGAGGGGTTTTCCTTTTAGTGGGCCAAAGTCCTTTGAGAAGGGTACTTTTTATAGCCCTGTGCTTGTTTTATAAAACTTTTAATACTAAAAGCATTAATAGACCAAACGTCTCCAGCTAGGTAAGCTGCAAACCTTTGTACACATCTGATGATTCAGAATTCAAATGGCTGTAGTTACAATTTCTCAGGTAAATAACTGGTTTCCCAAATTTCTACCAGTCCCCCCATTATTAGGATAAATTTTGAGACAGCATAAAACCTCAAAGTGCAGTAGACTAAGTCTGAGCCCTGTTCCCGAGGAAGCCAAAAGGGGCCCTTGCCCGTCTCTGACGACGCTTACTCCCACCCCAAGGGCTCCCTCGGCCCGCATGGCCCTGACAGGGCTCCCCGGCTCCTAGGGTCGCCCGAGGCTTGGGGCCCTCACAGAGGTGAGAGGTGTCTGTGTGCCCGCTTTGCCCTGCCCCCGCTGTTAAGTAAGGTGTGCCTTGCTTTAAGCAAACTGAATGTGAAAATTATGGTGTAGAAACCTGGATTCATTTAAAAGAAAAACTGGGATTTCTCTCATCTCTTTAAAAAGATGTCTCCTGGTCAGACTCTCATACTGGTAGTCTCCTAGTCGATTTTAAATGTCACTTAAAGAAGAAGGACCCTTCCCAGCCCTTCTCACTGTCCGTTCTGTCCACTCCACCGTCGCCCCAGTGACAGAGCAATGAAGGAAGCCCAGGGGAGCCGCGGATGGCCGCCGTGTGTGGAAGCGCCCTTTGGTGACCCTGAGAGTCCGTCCTGTCCGTGTTCTCCGAGCTCAGACTTCCCTAGTTCCAATACCTTTTTGTAAAACTGGGCATACCTGTACTTTCTGAAAGGGATTGTTTGGTTTTGGTTTTGCGAAGTCTTCGCATACACACTTGTGCGACAACATTGTGGGGTCTGCTTTGACATTGTAAGGTGACGTTGCTTTTTGGTAGTGTTGTCACACTCCCTTGGATGAATGTTTGCACTCTAGAGCCACAGGCGACCCCTGGCCACTGGGCGGGCTGGCCCGAGAGGGACGCGGCCGGAGCGGAGGGAGGTCCGCGATCCGGGAGGTCGGCCGTGGTCACTGCTGTCACTGCCGTTCACCCTGGTTACGGAGTGCTCTTCGGAAAAGACAGTTGAGTTCAGTTCCTACAGCAGGGCTTGGGGGGTGGGGGGTTTACTGATGTTATATTATATGTTATTTTTATCGTCGTTAAATGCAAATGTTGCTATTTATTTTTTTTCTTTCTGCTCTGGTTTGATTTGGCCGATGTGGATATCCCCAGTGCACATGGTACCTGATGGATATGATAGAAATTATTTTCCCCAACTTTTATAAATTGCCTAATGTTTACCTGCAAGTTTGCCGGATAATTTATTTTTGAAAGCCACAAATGTAATTTTTCTGGATGAATTGTTTTTCTTATATATGCGGCAATGTAATTTTACATTGATCTGCAGGGTGATTTAAATTTTATTTTTACAAGGCAGTTTTTCAGTCAAATTCTATATTTGATACGATATGCTAAGGGTAGACCAGCCACGCGTCCTGCAGTAGCTGGAACCCACACTGTCTCGGGGGGCCTGGGGGGCTGGGACGGCTTCTCTCGGTGGCTCGTCGTCGTCACAGAAGCACTTGGCTTGTTCCGGAGCCGTCAGGGTCTGGATATACTCCTTCAGCGGGACTGTGAGCTGGTGGACAGTTAAGAGGATTTTTCCCGGGCATTTTCCTATACCTAAGGCAGTTCCATTGGGAGGAGCTTTAGAAGCTGACACAATCCAGACAGTGGACAATCCCGTGGCCCAGAGAAGCCATAGCGATCTCCCTGTGACCTGACTCCTCTCTCGCGCTCGCGAGGAAGGGACGTACAGTGAACAGAAACTTCTGCAGTGTTTGTGCGCCTCACTTTGAGAATGCAAGTGTTTTTATTTATGTTTTAAGCCCTTCCCCAAAGTAACCGACAAGCTTCTCTCGAGCGGCCCTGCCCGCAGGCTCGGCTGCGGTGACGTGTTTCCCGTGTAGATGCGGTGCGCGTGTGCTCTCTGACGGGGCTGTCTGTGTGACACACACGTGCGGACTCTTTTGTAAGGAAAATTTTCAGCTCCGGATAATTGCACTGATTTTTTTGACAACTTCCTTTTTATTGTGTCCAAGTTTGCATCTGCTGTACTTGCTTGAAATGACTGTAAATAGATTTAGGTTAGCAACAAATGACGCGGACACAGCACGCCGCTCTGTCGCGGGGACCGCCGTGTTCTCAGTATTCCGTGTCGCAGCCGTGCGGGCTCTGCTCTGCCTCCGTAGCCGCGTGTCTGTGGACCGTTCATGAAGGACAAAGGAGCCTCGTGTTCTCGTTTCTCAGAAGGGAAGTTCGCGCAATCTGTTGAAAGGAGAGTCTGCTCTCCCCTTGAGGTCCGAAGATTGGATTTTAAAGGCTGCATTACAAATCCCGTGAACACTTTTTTGGTCTGTTTAACTCCTTGTGGTTTTCTGTGGCTTCTGAACGCGTCTCCTTCCAGTCCCCTCCAGCACCGGGCGGCCTGGGTAGGCGGCGTCTGTGCGGCCCGTGTGAACGGCCCGCAAGGGCCCCCTCGCTTCGCTCCGGTCCGGCCGTCATCCTGAAGCCATGAGATCACTGTGGTGTGTGTCTGAAGTGTCATTTGCGGCTTCACCCATAGAGGCTAGCGAGACCTGAAAGCCAGGCCTGGTGGTTTTTGCTAGATTAGAAGCACGTGCTCAAGCCCACCGTGTGCCCCTGTTTGCGGTCAGGCTAGCCAGAGTCAGACCCGAACTGCTCGTGGAGCGCTGACGCCATCGTGGTCCCTCCCTGATGCTTTTCTTTGGTTACGTTTTGCCATTTTATTGTCAAAAGTGAATGTATTGGCTTAGCCAAATCACTACAGAGGATGGTTTCTACATACCTTTTAGTTTAAAAAATAAATAAATGCAGATAAAGGCTACCTCTGAATTCTACATAGGTTCATGTTTGCTCTTATGCGTAGCTATCCACACTGAAAATAGCCAAAATGTTGCCTGTAAAAACTGAATGGTGACCATCTCTCTCTTCAGTTCTGGCTTGAAAATGTGTGTGCCATACTGTGACCTGAGGGCAGTCCCCCACTCCCCCTCGGAGGCATCAGAGGTGCACCGGGAACTTCTCGGGGCTGCCCAGCTCTGTAGCGTGGGGCTCTAAGCAGCCAGAGTGAAGAAGATGGAAAAGCCTCCCGCATGGTCCTGTTGGGCTGCTGGGAGCGTCTCCATGCAGGGCCGTGGGTGGGGGAACCTTGAAACGGCCAGCTGTCCTGCCTGGCCTTCCACTTCCCTGTAAGAAAGCACTTTCTTCTCTGCTTTACTCATGAACGGGTGGAAAATGCCTCCTCTGCTCCCTTGTCCCTTTTATACACTCTGAAATCACGAAGGTGCTGAAACACCGACTCTCGTGCAAATAATGCGTCTAAAGTGGCTGTGTGGTTTCAAAAAACCACACAGTTGTAGCTGACCTTTGACTTTGGACCCTTGAGTTGCTCTCTCTCCCTACTTAACCGTGATCTAATGTTCAAGTCCAAGGCCCTTTGTTTGAAAGGAACACAGGGTCCGCAGCCAGCACTGAAGTAGGAGTTCCCACTGCCGGCACCCTGGGTCCTCGGAGGCTGACTTACGGGCAGTCGCCCCGAGACAGACCATTAGCTCAGAATACCCCTCCTCGTGAGTAACCACTTTGCTGTCAGAATGTCCCTACCCCACGCATTGTGTGTGGGTCCGCCGGTGTCACCCTCTGCCTTCTTCATGTCTTGTCTTTAGGTTGTCTGCGTTCTCTCATCTTTGGAAGGTTTGAATTTGCTCCAGAACGCCTCCATCCGTTTGCTCTTAAATACCCGAGGGACGGGCAGGTGGTTTTGCAGTTGGAGACATCTGGGTGCGCAGAGGTTGCTCTGCTGTCTCACTGGACATTCGTCAGACACTGACCTTGGCCCAGAGAGGTTCCAAATATAACATTACCTGCAAGTTTTGGCCTTCAGCAAAGTTGTTTTGGGTTTCATGCTACATGGCGTGCTTTACTTCTGAAAGAGCTAAGTGTCCTTTGCGGTCTTTCTAAGAATGTTCTGTACTTCTGCGGTGACTGTGTTTGTCGATAGCATCCCACCCAGGATGCCCGGATGTGTAAGGCGGGTCTCCATAACATCTGCTGACCTGCTTCTGGAACTACTCGGGTGCTCTGGGCTGGCCTCATTTTTAACCAAATCCCATTCAGGGTATGTCTGGGGACACTGCACAGTGGCTCTCTCCTTGATTCAGTGACATGAACTCTTGAACTCAGACCTACCCATCAGCTTTTTGCATCCCAGTCTCCAGAATCCTGGGGTAGGCCTCTTGCATCGTTTTTGCATTCTTGAAAAATTATTTGAAAAGAGGGAACTGAAGATTACTGGTGCTTTTGTTAACACTTTTCTCTTATTGGCTGATGTGAAGAATGTAGATGTGTTAACATCTTTAAATGCCCTTGGTGGTATGAGACCCACCCCTTGTTTGCGGGGGTGGGAGGAAGCTGAATTGTCTTCTATTTACAACCTCCTTGGATTTGAGTGGTTCAGAGTTAAAGCTAAAACACCAAATATTAACTCTTCACCCTCAAGTATCTCCAGGAACTAGATGTTGAGGCTGCCCTCCGTTAAGTAACTTCTGAATCAAGGTCCTTAAAACCCTGAGTTGATCCCAAGCACACCCCACACAACCGGGCGAGGGGGTGCGATGCAGGCTGACTGCTCGGCTCCTTGGCCCCACCTGGCAGAACTAGGTTCTCGCACTGGGGAGCCAAGGCTCCTGGGAACTCCGGAGACTGCGGGAACAATCCCGGGGGGACAGGGGGGAGCAGGTCCCTCGGACCCTGGAAGCAGGTGGCACCAGGCTTTCCTCTGGTCTCCATTGGTACCAGACTGAGCGTGTTCTGGAAGACCCAGTCTCAGCCTCTGTGCCTTTAAAGTCCGGTCCTCAGTGTCCTTTTGGAGTCACACTGGGGCTGTGTTTTTAGTGGGAAGTAAGCCTGTACCGTTCCACTAGTCAGTCGTTGACCTTCTGCCTTCGAAGCCGCTCCGCTCCTCAGCTCCTGATTCGGTAAACTGTGATGCCGGCACTCTGTCTCGTGTCGGACAACGTGAGGTTCTCGTAGTCCCGGGACTTCCTTCCCAAGTCCACGTCCATTGGGATTCCAGGAAATCAGCGTAAGATCCATCTCTTGTTGTCGGGCATGGCCCGTGGCCATCAGCAGAACCTGGTGGTTTTGTCCTCAGTGTCACTCGCCAAGCAGATTCCGTGTCCTGGAACTAGGTTTTTAGAAGAGGAACCGGAGTCGTGTCTCTGAGTTGCGAGTGGAGTCCTCAGACATAAGGTGCTAGTCAGTCCCCCTGTCCTTGTTTGGGGGTGCTTCCCGTTCCTGCCGCTCTGCTCTGTGCCGCGGGGAAGCTGCTGGGTGGGTGAGCGGCGCGCGGGGGACTGCCCTCTGTGACATGCCGAAGACACGGTTTTGATCTCTTCACTTTTCCAAGCCAACTTTGAGCAGTTTCTTGGCTGATGGTCTAATTTAAAAAACAAAACAAAACAAAACAAAAAACCACTCTTACCCATGAAGGGGTAGGCACCCTTACCCATGAAGAGTCAGGGGGTGTCCCTGTAAAGGGATGATTTTATTGCTTTTAAGTGGGGGAAATAATCCAATATTGTTTACTTTAAAAATGCGTGGAAACTCACCCTTGGCGACTCCTCTTGGTCCTTCCTTCCACCTTCTTTCCATTTTGAAAGGCAAACGTCTTTCCCTCGGCGGAGGTGCTGGCCGCAGAGGGCACGGCACATCGCTAATTTTGGTTCCTCTTCAAAGCCAAACATACACACGACCGAAATCCTGAAAGTACGTAGAGTTGAGCACTAAACTGAAATTTGAGTCCTGAGTTTGATAGTAGATTTTAATGTAGTTGTTGAAAGTATGAATTCATGTTTTATAACTGTAAAGGCAAGTGAGTTTTTACTTTTTTAAAAAGTTTTAAGAGAATAATTGTAAGTTTCTGTGCAGCAAAGTGGCTACTCATTAAATACAAGAAAAGAATGTAGTATCTACATGCAGGTTTGTCTTACCTCTGGTACACTGCAGACGACTTACCTGATACACATTGAGGGCTTTTAACCCTGAGTTTTATCAACTTTTCTAGTTTCATTTTATTTTTATAAAATAATTGAAAAAGAACCAAAAATGAATTCAGAAGTTCCATAGATGGATCTTGCCCATCTCCATTTCCCCCGCGATATAACAGTTTAGAAGATATTTTGAATCAAAATGTGTCGTGACCATTGAAAGTTTACTGTTTCCTAAGAAGCTGCGCGGCTCCAAGGGCGCCGGTGAGGCGGTGCCGTGCGCACCTGCCGTGGACTTGCCAGAGGCTGCGTGGCCGGCTGCTTGCGACCGCGTCCTGTGCTTGTGAAGAAACTGTGCGGTGCTGTTTTGGAGATTGGAAGTTCCTGTATGAACTAGGTTTCTATACATTGGCCTCTCTGTATAACTTCCCATTTGCTACATGAACTGTACAACTCGTTATAAAACTACAGTACTTGCTAAATACACTTCTGAGGCTTCCGTCCTTGTCTCTCGTTCTGTACCATTCCGTGTTGAGGATGTCCAATGCCTACATGACGCTAGGTGGTGGCGCCACTGTAACTCAAGCCTTAATCAGATGTTACAATTGTAAGTTTCAGAGTATGCAAAAATAGCAGGCGGTGAGTTTAAACTGTTCCCATCAAGATGCTGTATCATGATTCAAGCCGTCTTTCTCCAGGGTTACAAAGGGAAACTCCCAGTGACCCAGAGCTCTCGCTCGCTCGCTCTTCTCGTTCGCACTCTGGTCCGGCTTGGCTGTTACCGCTGCTTGATGAAAACGGACCATTGTGCATTTCTGTGCAGTCAGTCAAGAAGACCTATTCTGAAAGTCGAGAGACTTTTTCAGGGTTACTTTTAGAGGTTTGGTTTTTTCCCTCCAGTCTGAGATTTATCTGTGGCCGATGGAGAGTGTGATTGGGCATAAATATTCCTTGCTACCCTGCTCACGTTCTGAGGTTTCTTCAGGTAGTGCGGCCTGCCATCGCTTCTGCATAGGATTCTATGGATTTTGGTTTTTGTAAAAGCATCTTAAATTTAGACGTAAAATGGAGGGGACCCAGCTTTCTTTACAATGTGGATCTACCTCAGTTAAACAGTTGGGTGCTATTTACTAAGTCTGTCAAATTAAATTGGAAAAAGTAACCAAACAGCAAGCTAGAACGCCACACAAAGCTTGAAATCATAATTTCCGTTTATTTAATAATAGTCTTATTTATTTTGTGCCTTTTGTGTTGAATCCTAATGCATTGGGGAAAAAATCAGTATAAAATGAAATATTTTCCTATTGCAGGTGGGGAGAAAAGCCCAATTGCCCGTGGACTTGGATAGGTTCCCCCAGCCAGCTAGTCATGTCTGTTAAAATCCCAACTGCCCTCTTGTGAAAAGAAATGGCAAATTAACATTTTACAAACAAATTCCAAACTTTCTATGCATATACCAACAGCTCTCTCTTCATTCTTTGTGCCAATGAAGGGGCAGCCGCAAACAGCTCGCGCGCACCCTTCCCGCGGCAGGTTCGGCCATCAGCGCCCCCGTCTTCCCCTGGCGAACCGTGTACGTTTGTTTGCCGCGAGCCCACCTCTCCTGGTGGAGGTGCTGGTGCCCGCGGGCAGCCGGAGGGGTTGGGGGTGCAGGCGCCAGCTGGAAACGAGGGAGGCCTGCACTCAGCAGCAGGCCCGGGGTCGCCGTGAGTCGGGCAAGCTTTCTGGCAGGTGAGGCACGAAGGCAGGAGATGGATGACTTTCCATGCTTTTATATTTGGCAGTTTACAATTCTAGACTTTTCCTACTCTGGTGATCTTTTTTAACTTAATTCTTTGGAGGTAACACAATATTTTGGAGTCTTAAGAATTTGATTTTATACCAATAAGAAATAACCAGTAGGGCTCTTTCCTGTAGTACATAGTTTTACTATTTTAAAGAGATCTCTGAATTTTACAAGAGAACCAACATTCCTTAGTGGCAAAACTCTGAAAGTCGATTTGGGAGGCTTTTTGCTGCAGGATCTTGGAACATGGGCTGCTTCTAGTTGAGTGCTTTTCCCTGTCGCGCGCCCGTCGGGTCAGTGCTTGAGCCCCGTTCGCAGACTCGCCCCCTCTCGTATGCTGCATACACAGATCCGCATTGTTGCACTTTCTCGGTAGTGACGAGTGCCCCGCGGTCGGCTCACCAGTCAGCATTTTGTTCTTTGACCTAACAAGAGTACTTTGGGGCAGGGGATGAAATTTATATAGGTACCTCAAGAAAAAGAACCTGAATATGCTGCATTTTGTTTCTTTAGCTTTTATATGTAGCATTTTGTTTTGCTCTTATTTTGTTTTTAGATCTATGCTTTTTGGACCCCTATAGACTGTTGAAAGAAATTTTAAAGTTACTCTTGTCTGGATACAGTATCCTTTGTTTTTGTCTTTTTAACTTCAGTATCTGGTTCAAAGGTTGCCCACCAGTAGAATACTACTTTACCCAAATATACCTGAGAAAAAGGGTACCGTGTGTGCAAGCAGACAATAATGTTCCCAGTCCTTTCTGTTCATGCTGCTTTCTTAATTCTTTTCACCATGTCATCAAGAGGTTTGGAGAACTTCTTCCTAAGGTTGGTCTTAGACACGATGGCATCTGAATGTTTTCAACACAGACCTCACAGAATTGCCATTGAGTAAGTAGCATGAGCCTCAGGGGATCCCCGGCGTCAGGCAGCCGGATGGCTCTGGTCTCCGAGGAGCCGGTCTCCGGTCTCCGTGCTCCGCCATCCCCAGCACTCGCGCGCACCCAGCTGCCGGGGAGTGGTCTGGACTCACGAACGGTAGAACTGGTGCAGAGAGCTAAAGGCTGAGACACGGAGCATCTATTGTCGTGTTTGAGCTTCGCTGGGTCCTTTCGAGTTTGTCTTACGGCTTACTAGGTTAAGTAGTTTGCACTATTTTTGCAATAAAGTCATGGAAAACCTAACAGTTACTTGTTTTGTTTCTTACCGTGTGTATATAAACTAATACTAAAGTTTGGCATAGTGTTTTTTCACCTCCTTACATAACCCTTAACATGCACAGAATGCTGTAAATCTGATAAAATATGATGTGAATGATATTTTATAAAGTTATTTTGTATGGTGTCAATTTTGTTTTGCCTCATAGTATGTCAGCAAAAAATAAAATAAAATTCCTCGTATTTACAGCTGCCTGTCCCCAAGATCTTCAGTTATTTGCAGATTGATTTGGGTACTTCCTTCTGTACAGGTGAAGAGTCCAGGCTTCCGGGGCCGGGGGGAGGGGTGGGGGGCTGCCCTCCAGGATGGATGTCTAGAAGCCTGGTCTGCAAGTACCCGACCTATTCCTTGAACTGTGCGTTCAGAAGAGCTGGGCATTACTCCCTGAGAATTTGGGGTTTGGGGATGAAAACCAGAGGAATGAATTAGAAAAAAGTGGTATCTAGGAGGACAGGGTGTTTCTACTTTAGCAGCCACGAGGGTTCGCATCCTGGTGGGGCACGACTCCCTCCGCCCAGGCTGGGGTTACACGTACTCCTGCCGCTCTGCAGTCCCTGGTGGCCTCACGCTGGGCTGTCGGTAACCACTGTGCACCTCTGCACTGTGAAAAGTACGTGCTGTTGGGAAAGGAGGGTTGGACTTAAGCCAAAAAATGGCTGAAAACCCTAGGGTGCAGGCCAACTCTTTGTTCTTGCTGAAAGCGATTTCCTGATTTTTAATAGTATGTATTAATTACAGAGAATGTGACAATTCAGATGAACATGAAGACGAAATTTTAAATTATGTATGATCACAACACTGACAGGTAATTCTTTAAATTTCTGGTATATTTTGTTCTGGTCTTTGTTTTTTTCTAACAAAATGAAGTTCTTCCACCCCACCCCACCCCTTGCCTAAGACAGCCAGGACCCAGTACTTCTCAGTAACTAAAACCCACACAGCACCCCGGTGCCACTGGCCATGGGACATGCTAGCCAAAATGGAAAGAATATGATGAGAGATCAATGACGTCTTTACTTAATACATATGGGCTCCCTTTGTGACATTCTTGCTGTCTAATTAAACTCTATGATGGCAGGCACCTTGCTGCCTTGATGGGTTGGGTGTCCGACTCCTGGTTTTGGCTCAGGTCCTGCTCTCAGGGTGGGTGAGGTTGAGCCGAGACGGGCTCCGTGCTAGGCTGGGAGTCAGCTTGAGTTTCTCTCCCTCCCCCTCTCCCTGCTTGGTCTCTCACTCTCTCTAACAAATCTTTTTTTTTTTTTTTTTTTTTTGGAAGATTTTATTTATTTATTTAACAGAGATCACAAGTAGGCAGAGATAGGCAGAGAGAGGAGGAAGCAGGTCTCCCTGCTGAGCAGAGATCCCGATGCAGGACTTGATCCCAGGACCCTGAGATCATGACCTGAGCCGAAGGCAGAGGCCTTAACCCACTGAGCCACCCAGGCGCCCTCTCTCTAACAAATCTTAAGGAAACTATACAATGGTGTTACATGAATTAGGAGAAAACTTCAAAAGAGAAAGCTCCTGACTAGAGGATATTATGCTCCACAGACAAGGAGCCAGTAGCAGGAGGGATGGAAGGTTCACATAGGAAGAATAGGCTGCAAAGGGCTAACTAAGATCAGTGTGAAGGGTCTTGAATGCCATGTTGAGAGTGTACCCACACGGCACGAGGGGCAAGTGCTCTTTTTTGAGCTGCATGGTCCTGTGAAGACGGCAGTCCGAGGTTTGAATCTCAGTTCCAGCACGTCCTAGGTATGCCCTGGACCAATGCCGTAGCCTGAGCGCCCATCCCCTTCTTTTAAAGTACGGACACTTCACAAGCTCACGGGAGGATTACACGAAAAGGTACACAATATTAGAAGAGGTGTGGCCCCCAGTAACCACTTTAATAATCAGCTACTTTTCACATTTCTGACTAGGAAAGATTAATCTTCATAAAATGTCTTGGTAACCTGATACCAGCAGAGAAGAGGAAAACAGCTCTAGAGATGATGAAGACACCAGTTAGCAAGGGACTGTAATAGACAGGCGTGTGGCTCAAGGACCCAAGGAGGGAACCTCCCTAGATAACCAAAACTGAAGTGCCCAGGTTGGGGTAAGAATGCTGCACCTGCCTACACGCAGGAAACGCTACTGGGGATTTCTTACACAGCAGCATGTTACTGGAGGCATACATACTAGAGGCCATGCATGGATTTAAAAAGGTAAGATTTAAAAATAATTGCTTAGATCCTTTTGTAGTTCATAAGCGTGATGACTGGGTGTTCACAGTCTTGTGTGACATGTGCCTCCCTCAAACCTTGTTCCGACCTTGGCACATTACCCATCTGATGTGTAAAAAAAAATAAAAATAATAATTGCTTAAACAGAAACAAAAATGAAATACAATAGAGAGGGCACCTGAGTGTCTGAGTCTTGATCTCAGCTCAGGTCTCCATCTCAGGGCTGGAGTTCACACACACACCCCCACCCCCGCTGGGCTCCATGCAGGGCATGGAGCCTACTTAAAAGAATTAAGACACACAGAGAAGATCTTTGCAACTTTGGGTCTGATGACACGGTGTGCTGCCGAAGCGAGCACTGATGACACGGTTTTAGATACAAGAAAAGCATGGTCCCCAGAGGAAAAAACTGATCAACTGGACTTCCTCAAAATTAAGAACTTCTCAGAGAGAAATAATAACTTCTGTTCTTTGAAAGATACTGTCAAGAGAAGGAAAAGATAAGCAACAGACTGGGAGAAAACATTTGCAAATCTCATAATCTAGCAAAGGGACTGTATTCAGAAGACATAAAATTCTCAAGACTCAACAAAAAGAAAACCCAATAAAAAGATGGGCAAAAGATTTGGACACTTAACCAAAGAAAATACGGTAAATAAGCAAATAAAAAAAAAGATGCTCTACATTTGTCATTACAGAAATGCAAAATTAAAGCCTACCCCAATGAAAATGGCTAAAATTAAAACAAAAAACTACCAGTTTTGCAGATGATGCAGAGCAGCTGAAACTTGAACTTTACTGCTGGTGGGAATGCAGAACCGTAGCGCCGCTGAAGTTTGGCAGTTTCTTACGGACTTCAATACACCATTCCACTCCTCAGCAGATACTCAAGCATGTCCAAGTGGACATCCTTTGTTCACACAAAACCTGTACACGAATGTTTCTAGGGCTTTACCTGTGATCATCAACACTGGAAACCCAAAGTGGGAATTATTTGTCGATTATAGTGGGAGAAACACACTTCTCTAAAGCCGTACCATGGGAGCCTACTCAGCAGGAAGGAGTGGGGCCTGCGGTAATGTGGATCTCCCTGGCGTTCCGTGTCCCCAAACAAAAGCTGTACCGAGTTCCACCGACATGGGAAGGCAGGTCAGCAAACCGGTCTGGGAGCCAGGGCCAACCCACTGCTTTTCCGTACAGCCTGTAAGCTTAAGAATGGCTTTTACATTATTTACATTCTTAAATGTTTCAAGAAGATCAAAAGAACATTTCATGCTTCATGAAGATGCTAGGATCCAAATTTCAGCATCCGGAACCGAAGCCTCTGACATGCAGCCGGACTCCCTCCCGCCCATACACAGCGTGTCTACTACAGTGCCACAGTCCACAGCTGTGACAGGCGAGACAGCCCACACACCTTACAATGTTTTCTCCGTGACCCTTTCCAGAAAAAGTCTGTCAACTTCTATATGGGTAAAGAATAGCTCAGTGGTTGCCCAGGCGAAGGGTTGGAGTATGACCAGGAGGGAATTTGAGGGGAGGCCATACAACCGTTGAGTCTTGTGGTGTTTACACAACTCTGCATCTGTCAAAGCTCAAAACTCTATCAAAGTGTGGGTTTTTAAAAAATTTAACACATTTAAAAACAAGAGGAACAGAAACAACAGTGGTTGCCTGGGGACAAGGGAAGGGACTCTGGAGGGACAAGGAGGCATCTGGGTGACGGAACTGCCCCATATATCGATCCTTACATAATCAACAGAACGGACACTAAAGGAGGATTTTACTAGATGTAAACTATAGCTCAAGTCTTCTAAAAAAGAGAGAGACTAAAGAGACAGGAGCCAAAAATTTATTCTATGTAGGGAAAAAAAAAAAGTTTTCTTACAAGTTTCCTCTTGTGAACAGTAAAGACAGTTACTTTGGTTATAAAGAAAAGAAGAGTAAAAGGAGAGGTTTTTGTTTTTTTAAGATTTTATTTACTTACTTGAGAGAGAGCAGGGGCAGAGGGAGAGGGGGAGGGAGACGCAGACAGCAGGGAGCCCAACAAGAGCTCAATCCCAGGACCCCAGGATCATGACCTGAGCTGAAGGCAGATGCTTAACCGACAGCCACCCAAGGTGCCCCGAGAGACTGTCAATATACAAAATGTTTTAAAATGTTTTGAAGAAAAATATGAATTGTGTAAGACTGATGATTCACAGACCTGTACCCCTGAAACAAATAATACACTATATGTTAATAAAAAAATATATGCTTATTCAAAGGTAGTATTTCTTTTTGTATTTGATTTAATTATGATTTTTTTTTCCTCTGGGAATAAGTGCTAGAAATGTTTATTTTTAAATTTTACAGAACTCTCAGGTAATAAGACATCAGAACAACAGAGCTCTAAAACTAGTTCCATAAAGCATTTACTATAAAACAACAGCTAACAAAGAAATTTATTTCTTTACAGTTAATAAAATTGCAGTATTTGAACAAATGGTCAGATTTTCAAATGTAACGTTTATCACCCATAAACTATGTATTTAGCTCAAACTACGTCTGGTTGTTTACAAGGATTTCCAAATATACATCTAGGAATTTACACAACTGGTTTCTAGAAGCTCTTCAAAATCTATCAGTAAATTAAAAAGAGAAGCAAAACTGTCTGTCTCTACAGCTTACAGCTGCATTAGATCAGCGGTCAGGGCCTGGGTGTACAGGCAGCTCTCGGTGCCCCCGTGCGCCCGAGCCGAGCCTCAGAGAGAGGCTGCTGTCTGGGCCACCTTCCTTCTGGCCGTTCATGGTGTGGGCACATCAGGTGCTCTATCTCAGCCAGGAAGGAACCCAATGTACTTAAGTCTCTGGGAA
This sequence comes from Mustela nigripes, assembly GCF_022355385.1. NCBI lineage: Eukaryota > Metazoa > Chordata > Mammalia > Carnivora > Mustelidae > Mustela > Mustela nigripes. Next base: position 194,585,173 of record NC_081559.1, on the reverse strand, counting down.
GTCAGGTGTCTGAGGTCACGCAGCGTTGTGCTTGCTTCCACGCAGCGCTGCTAATCCAGGAGGAACCCGGCAGGCCGATTTCTCGTGCACCTCCTGTCTGGTCTAGGATTCGGCTTCGTGCCCGTCATTCCCGTCGCCGCTGTCATTCTCCTCCTCGTCCTCGACCCTCTTTTCTTTAAGCATTTTCAGATACTTACTAGCTAAAATCTTCTTTGGTAATATATCTTGAAAACATAAAGCTAACGTCAGCAACTGGTTTCGGCACACCAGGAACACAGCAATGCAAATTTCACAATATGCTAGTTCCTCCTTTGAGCTCGGAGGTTCCAAAACAAGACAAAATTCTGAGCACACTTCTGGGCGAAACAGTAGGCAACGAGCAAGCACTGCCTCCTGAGTAATGCTGAAGACCTGTTTCCCTCCACCGACTGCAAACCACCGCTCCTGGATGTGCTGGTGTGCACTGAGCGAGGCTGCTCAACCTGCCCGAGCCAAGCCCGCTGGGCCGGGGGCGGATTTAGGCCCCTTCCAGCTGTGGCCCACACAGCTTGTGCACAACAGCTACTAGTCTCTGTTTCCCGGGCCAAGCAGACCAGCCCAGAGTTCCCCCTTCGGTGTACGGGGTCTGGGGGTGGGTACGCCGGCTCACGCAGCCCCACCAGCCAAACGTCCTTGTGCGGGCGCTGGCTCCGCCGCCATCCTAGGGGACCGGCACTGCGCACACACTGACAAAGCTACTACTGTCTTCCTGTGCCCGCTCAGGTAAGCTTCGGCACCCAGAGAAAGCGGGGGGGGGGGGGGGGGGGGGCCCGGGCGGGGGGGGGGCGGAGGGGGAGGGGCGGGGGCCGCCCGCCGGGGGACCGCCCCCCGCCGCGGCGGCGCGGCTCCGGGCCGGGG
>NC_081559.1:194554338-194584176 GCF_022355385.1 Mustela nigripes | reverse complement strand
TCGGGGACGGCAGGGAAATGCGAAGACGGCTGCGGACGACCCTGTGCCGTTCTCACCGGAGTGCTGCAGCGGCCGCGTACCTGCGAGAAACTGGAAAGTCTCCGCCTCCTCCGCGGTCTTGGACAGGTCGGTGTAGGTGAGGGCCTTCCTCTCCCGCCCGCTGCCGCGTCGGTAGGAGCAGGCGGCGAGGTGCTGCACGAAGAGCTCCTGCACAGAGAACGAGAAGGCAGGACGCTCCGGGGCTTCCCGCAGAACGCGACCGCGGCCCGCAGAGGGCTGCGGCTTGACTCCGGGGGTCGGTGGGCGAGGGAACAGGTCGGAGGGAAAGCGAGGCCGCCCCGAGCTGCTGGAGATCCCCGACCTGAGCGGGACGCGTACAGGTCGCGCAGCAGGAATCGGAAACGTCCAGCGGCAGCCGGCCCCGAGGGAGCAGAAGCGCGCCGCGAGGCTCTGCGCCGGCAACGCGCCTCCGCGCTCTAACCGCCGGGCTCCGAGACCCGGACCGACCGCGGCTCCGGGCGCCCCCGCCCGCTCCGGGCCCCGCCAGTCCCGTCGGGGCGACGGACTCGGACGAGCGGGCAGCCCCGGACCACCCGCGACGCGGAGCCCGCGCCGTCCGGCCCCGGGGACGGCCCCGCGCCCCCCAGACGGCCGTCCCTTCGGGGCACTGCGCGGCACCCGACATTCCCCGGATTCTACCCGGGCCCCGCGACGGCGACAGAGACGCGGCTGCGGGCGGAACCACGCGAGGCCCGCCCGCCCCCCGCAGGGAAACGGCCCAGCGGCGCAGCGCGGCGTCCAAGGGCGGGGTGTGCGGCGCCCGGCGGCCCCGGGCGGTCCCGCAGGGGCCCGGCCCCCGCCGCAGACCGAACCGCCCCGCCGGCTCCGGGCGCACCCAGGAAGCCCTGAACGAACCGGGGACGCCGCGCTCGGCTGCGGGGTCGGGGCGCGAGCGGCGGGCCGGGCGGTACCCCCGGGGCCAGGCTCCGCGGCCCCGGCTTTGCTGACACGCCGGGCGGAGACACCGGCGTCAGCCCGCGGCAGCCCGCGCCGCCACTCGAGCCTGGCGCGAGGGACGGCGGGAGCGGCGCGGTGGGCGGGGCGGAGGGCGCGCGGGGGAGGACGGGAGCGGCGCGGAGGGCGCGCGGGGGAGGGCGGGAGCGGCGTACGGGGGGCGGGGCCAAAGGCGCGCGAGGGAGGGCGGGAGCGGCGCGGCGGGCGCGCGCGCCGAGGGAGGGGACCCGGGCGCGTCATGGAGGGCGCGCGCACCGCGATCCCGCGGGGGCGGCCGGCGGCGCGCGGGCCGAGGGGGGCACCGGCGGCGCGGCGGAGCCCGGGGGGGGGGGGGGGCAGGGCGGGGCGCGACGGTTCCGGGCGGCCCCCGGCCCCCCCCGTCCTCCCCGCGCCGCCCGCCTCACCGTGGCCTTGGCCGTGAGCACCAGCGCCTCCTGGTTGATGCTGGACACCTCGGGGGAGCTCTTCATGATGACCCGGATGCGGGACAGGGGCAGCGACACGAGCCGCGGCTCCCCGCACTTGTCCCGGCCCGCGACCGCGTCCGCCATCTTCGCGCCCCGCCCCGCGGCGGCCGCCGGACCCGCCGCGAGGCAGGCAGGCGGCCGGCCCGGAGAGTGCGGGAGCGGCGTCCCGCTGCCCCGTGGGAGTTGTAGTGTCGGCGCGGCGCGGCGGCGGGGGCGGGCGGCCGCCCTTCCGGGGCCGGACTACAAGCCCCGACGTGCCGCGCGCCGCAGGCCGGCCGGCGGGGCGGGGCTGCCGAGGCCCGCGAGCCGCCTTCCCGCCGGCCGCCTGCGCCGCGCGGGGCCGGGGACCGGGGCGCGGGCCCTGCCTGCGTGCGGGGAGCCCCGTGTCGGCCCGGGGGCGGCGGTCGCGGCCCAGCCGCTGCCGGCCGGGGCGCTAAGGGAGGCGGTCGGGGAGGGCACGGGGCGGGCGGCACGGGATCCGGCCGGAGGTCGGAGTAAGATGCGGGGCGCGCAGTGCGGGGCGTCCTCAGCTCGGCCCCGGTCTGGCCCTCGGGGTCGGCCGGCCAGCCCTGCGTAACAGCGCCCTGCCTGGGGGCGGGGGGGACGCAGCGCGGCGGAGGCCGGGTGAGCTGGGGGCCGGGGCGCGACGGCGGGCGTCGTGGTCCCGGGGCTCTCCCAGGTGAATCCGAGCGCCGGGGAGAGTCGGGAGGCCCCAGTGCGCGTCCCCGGGAGCGCTGGAGGTGCCGCGCCTGAGCGGACTGGAGCGGGGCGGCGGCGGGGCCGGAGCTCGGCGAGGGGCTGGTGCTGGGCCAGCGGGGACGGGGTTAGGCGAGAGGGAGGCGGGGGCAGAGCGCCGGGTGGGGGCCCTCGTTGGAAGACGGAGTGGAAGGGCCGTGCCGGGTGCTGAGCCGGGGCGCGCTGAGGAGCGCCTTCGCGGAGGGTTGGAGCGGCTTCAGTGTTCGTTGCAGGGACACGACTCAGACCCTGGTCCTTCTCTCCCGGGTCGGTGGCGAACCGCACAGCATCTCCAGAAGCCTGCGTTACCGTGTAAGGTCCCAGTGCTCCTGCCGCAAGGTCTTCGCACCCCCAAATCCACTTCGATTTCTACGTTCATGTGAAAGGGGGCGCCTGGCCAGCCTGAGGGTACAGCAGGTGACCCTTGGTCTTGGGGTTGTGAGTTCAAGCCTTGCATTGGGCATGCAGCCCTACTTTAAAAAAAAAAAAAAAAGTTTATATAAAAAGAGTTCAGGAAACTCAAAGTCTATCTTGTTTAACCTTTGTGATTTCAGTCTTTCGTCACTTGGGTAATGATTACAGAATATAAACCATGTACAGCACGTTTGTACAAACTGAGTAAGTTTTGAAAATTACTGCTCTTTGTTCTTCTGAAGAGGGGACCCAAGACCAGAGGTCACACGCATGGCCCAGATGACTGGCGTTTGGGGTGTTCAGAAAGTTTTCACCTCTCCTTCCGCCCTCGTGACCCCGTGAGTGCAGCACCTGCCGTGTGCTGTGCCATCACAAGGGGAAGGCCAAGACTGCAAGGAAGTTGTTGCCTTAGCACTGTCACCGAGGGTCATGGCCCAGATACACGTCAGGCCCTGCTGGACACACAGGTACAGCCAGTGAGCCGGACAGCTCTGGTCCCTGCTCTCTCAGCTGACGAGGGAGACAGGAGGATAAACAGGGACATGTCCTAAAGGAAGCGCGAGTCGTGGGTAGCCTCTCTGAGAAGTGCTACTCCAGCTCCAGTCTGGAGAAGGGAACAGCCCCGTGCAGAAAGCCTGGGATGACCGTTCTCCACAGGGCAGCCTGTGGGAAGGACCCCCGAGCGGGGACACTCCCTGGGCGAAGTGGAGGAACCGAAAGGCCGGCGTGGTCGGAGCTTCATGGGTGAGGCTGAGCGTGTGGGGGATGCGCGGGAGGTGGGGACGGCGGGGTCCGTGGGAAGTGCTCAGGCTGCGGCTTCCATGTGGAGAGTGTTAGGAAGCCATCAGAGGGGAAGGACGAGTAGATCCCACATACCGGGTGGCCAGTTGTCCAGTGAGGACGGACACCCTGCCCTGAGCAGCGTGGAGGCAGGGGGCACAGCCTCAGCCTCGGGGTTCAGCTCTTGGTCCCAGGAGCTCCTGTCCTCTGAGTGGGAAAGCCCTTGATGCTCCCAGGATGGGCACAGAGCTGCTCCGTGGACACCCACAGCGCTGTCTCCTTTATCTTCCAACATCTCGAAAGGCATGCTTCTCTCTCTCTCTCTTTTTTTAAAGCTCCCCTTTAAGATTTTAAGTAATCTCAGGGCACCTGGGTGGCTCAGTTGGTGAAGCATCTGCCTCTGGTTCAGGTCATGATCCCTGGATGGTGGCATCAAGTCCCACATCAGGCTCCTTGCTTCTTGGGAAGTCTGCTGCTCCGTCTCCCTCTGTTGCTCCCTCTGCTTGTTTTCTGTCTCTCTCTCTCTCTCCCAAATAAATAAAATCTTTAAATAAATAAAATTTTTTTAAAATTTTAAGTAATCTCATGTCGCCTGGGTGGCTCAGTGGGTTAAAGCCTCTTCCTTCAGCTCAGGTCAGGATCCCAGGATCCCGGGATAGAGCCCTGAATTGGGCTCTCTGCTCAGCAGGGAGCCTGCTTCCTTCTCTGTCTGTCAAATAAATAAATAAAGTCTTTTAAAAAAAATTTTTTTAAGTAATCTCTATACCCAATGTGGGGTTTGAACTCACGACCCCAAGATCAAGAGTCACACACACCACTGACAGCCGTCCAGGTGCCCCTAATGCCCGTCATTTCTGACGCCGCTGCACAGACTCATTGTTTCTTGCTCCCTGTGTCTGCATCCCAGGGCGCTAGAAAGCAGTTGCCTGCACTTCCCGGAGGCCCCGGCCAGCTGGCTTCTGGCTGGGTTCGGCCTGCGGGAGACACCGGTGAGACACTGCAGCACAAGGCGGGGAGGAGGCCCCGGCTTGTAGACCAGCACCAGCCGCAGGCTGGGACCGCAGGCAGCCGCAGTGAACGTCCACGCACAGGCGGGGGCTTGAGCAGCCTCACCCTGGGGTTTTGCTCAGCGTCGGTGCCCTTGGGAATTCACTGGCTCCTCTGGGCTGCGAGCCAGGGGTGGTGCAGGTTCCCAGGCTCCGGGTAGCGTCTCCTTCCCCTGCTCTCCTGGAGCCCCTGGCTCCCACCTGCAGCTCCCCGATCACCCTGCAGGCCCCACTCTGAAATCTCTTGGGAAGCGTCTGCTCTCCTAATTGAACGTTGGGCGCTATGTACTTGGTTCTAGGAAACTAACCAAGGTCAGTGGGAATCGAGAGCCAAGGGCCCGTCTTCCGAATGGGTGGTGCTGGTACGGAGCTGACCTCACAGGCAGCCCGGCCGGGGAAAACGGTTACTTAAGTTGTACCCTGTTGTTGCCTAGATGGAGTGAGTGCTCAGGGAAGGCAGGGTGGCCCCATGCGACCATCATGGTGGGGATGGGGTCTGGGGGATAGGCTGGCTGCAGATTGCCCTGGAGAGCACGCAGAAAGCAAACCGAAAGCCTTAGACTCAGATCAAGCCTGAAGAGAGCGCAGCTCCTGTGGTGGTCCTAGGATTCCTTACTTTTGTAGCCTCAGCTGGTGGACTAAAGATCAGACCCACCTTTGATTCTTTCTGATGCATAATTACTGCATAAATTGAACTCACAGGTCTTGTCTGTGAAGTGAGGCTGTTGACTGGGGAGAGTGGGGTCCTGAGAAGTAGAGATCGCTGGGAAGATACAAGCATACTGCGAACCCTCTCCCTCTGAGCCTGTTTGTCAGTAGAAATAGCCCCTGCTTGTAGAGACTGTTTGCCTGCCTGGAGTCCTGCTAATGAGCTTGTTCAAGGTGCTTAATCTGGCAATCCGGACTAGCCCCTCACGAGCTCCAGTCTGTAGTGAGTCTGATCCCAGCATGCGGGGGACAACTGCAAAGTCTGATTGAGGAGACAGCCACACAGTGAAAGAATGGGGGGAGGGGGGCATTTGTGGAATTTTTATCAGCTGATACTTGGGGGCTTCAAGTGGTGTCCATCCAAGTGGACAGAGCATCATGTGGGACCGGGCTGAGTTCTTTAGGAGAGCCGACTTACCAGGGATCTTGGTCCCGTGTGAGCACCAGGAGCCGGGAATGGCCTGAAGGGGTGAGAACAGACGTGTCCTGTGCTGGTGGCACTTGTCGTGAAGCACTTCAGTGCTGCTCTGGCCGTTTGCCAAGTAGCCCCACAGATCGAGGTGGGGTGTCTGGCAGGTTCCGGTAACAGGCGCAGCGCAGACACCAGGGGCTGAAGCAGAACTGTACTTTTCCAAAAACTAGTCTCCATCTGAGCAGTAGCTTCCGACGGGACCCTGGTGGAGGCCGAATGCGGGAATACGAGACCTGAGCTGGGTGCGACGTGATCTACCCCGCCATGTGCCAGCTCCACTGTGCAGGGGAGGTGGAAGCCGGTCCCCATTGCGCAGGGCACAGGAGCACGAGGGAGGCATCCCAGCAGGCGGCTTGGGCACCCACAGCACCTCCTCTCCATCCCCTCCGCCCACTCCCCACAACTGTGGTCCTGGGTTCTCCGTGGGCAGGAGAGGAGGGAAGACAGACCACGTTAACAGAACAGGAACACCGCAGCAGAACCCCGGCTCTGCCAGTGGAGGCGAGGAGTTCTCCCTGAGGCGCACCAGCCTGGATGGAGAGAAAACCCGAGAGCAGGGCCGACACCAGCTCGGGGCTGGCCGCTCCCAGTCCAACTGGTGGCCAAGGAGCATGGACAGAGCGACACTGGGAACTTGGCAGGAAAGTCCGGGGAAGGAGTTTGCAGATGGGCCCTGAGTTGGGGGAGCTGCAAGGGGACGTGGGGCAGGGGAGTGCTCACCAAAGGAGGACCTTAGCGAACAAGGAGCAGGATGTCCTACTTGGACACGCACGCCACTTGCTCTCCTTCCAGCAGCCACCCTCAGTGACATCAGAGCTCCCTTGATGGGACTTTTGTGAAAAGCGGTCATGGCCCCCGGAGCTGGTTCAGCGAGGACCCTGGATCTTTCTGTCTTTCTGCTTTGTCCTGGCACGTTGGTTTTAGACCTTATGCTTGTTACCTCATGACTCCAGAATGGCTGCGGCTGCTCCAGAGTCTATGACTGTGTTGGTGGGAATGGGGGCAAGGGGCAGTAGGCCAAGCGATCCTTGCTCATGGAGTTTCAAGGCTTTAATCTTCTCACTGAGGAATGGAGGATCTCTTCACCAGTCCTTCCCGTAACTCTCCTGTGTCAGAACTGGGTCATCCGCCCACCCTGAGACCAAACACTGGCCAAGGGAGGGAGACAAGTAGGACTGCTTTGAGCCAATTAAGGTTTATACCATGGGGTTGTCTTCCTGAAATAAAGGATAAGTGATGCCTCCTGAGAAGCCGGGGGCCAGGGGCGGGACGTAGGTTTTAAGGCAGGGACTGGTTCAAGTTAGACGATAAACAGTGCCTGCCAGAGTTGCCCACATGTAAAGTTTTGGAAGTTTCCCGTACAAATCGAACTGAAAGAGTGGGAGGGCAGGACCAGCTGTCTGTAGAGCGCGTCCTGTGCCCTCGTCTTGCCGTGGGCCCCGCCTCCCTCCCACGCTCCTGTTCAGCCGCCCGCCACCCCCTGGGCCCTGACTCACAACGCTGTTTGAGAGTGACCGGTTTGCTGGTATGTTCTTCCCACCAGCCTCGCACAGTGTCCGGCGTGTACGGTGCAAGTAAGGGGGCAGGGGCTGGGGGAACGGAGCCCGTCCGAACAAGCAACCTACGCGTGTGAGAAGAGCGGCTCCGGCTTTGCTCTCAAAGGCTTCAGTCTGAGTCTCAGCTCTGCGATCACCAGCTTCCGATTCTCAGGTTCCTAGTCTGTGAAATGAGAATCACAGCGTCTGCTCCCCAGCCTCACTGAGAAGCTGACGCGAGTGCGTGGGTAGAAAGCCCCAGGCAGGGGCGCCTGTATGGCTCAGTGGGTCAAGCCTCTGCCTTCGGTGCAGGTCATGATCTCAGGGTCCTGGGATCGAGCCCCACATCGGGCTCTCTGCTCAGCAGGGAGTCTGCTTCCCCCTCTCTCTCTGCCTGCCTCTCTACCTACTTGTGATCTCTGTCAAATAAATAAATAAAATAAAATGAAAAAAGAAAGCCCCAGGCAGAAGCCCAGAAGCTCCTTGTTTCTTCCCCAAGAAGGAAGAAGGAGCTCTGCCGAAAGGAACTTGAGACGGAATGAGGAAGGAAGGTCTTGAAGAGCCGAGGGCGCATCTCGTTAGCTGCGAACGGCTCGACGTGCTTGATAAATATTTGATAATGATAACAGCGATCATTCCACTTGGTAGAATGTAATTACACAAATTGTAAAAGTACAATTATGCCAGGCTGTCATTACAGCTAGCGGCGTTTATACAGGGATAATGAGGGGCAAACCAGAGCCCACCAACGTGGGCTGCCAACGGCGGTGGCCTGCGGTGATGCCGCAGACCTTCATGTTGGGGCGGGGGGTGGTCCAGGCCGAGACGAGGGGGGTGGGAGTCGGACTGCAGAGCCTGCCGGTCCCGGCTGGGATGGTGGGAAGTCATAGGAGAGTTTTCAGCGTGAAAGCGACAAGTTGATGCATGACTTATTTATTTATTTTTAAAGATTTTGTTTATTTATCTGACAGACAGAGATCACAAGTAGGCAGAGAGGCAGGCAGAGACAGAGGAGGAAGCAGGCTCCCTGCTGAGCAGAGAGCCCGATGCGGGACTTGATCCCAGGACCCTGAGACCATGATCTGAGCCGAAGGGAGCGGCTTCACCCACTGAACCACCCGGGCGCCCCTGATGCATGATTTAAAATTTGTTTTTTTGTGTTGTTGTTGTTGTTTTCTGTCATGGCAAATACCACAACACAGAACGTCCCGTTGAAGCCGTGGGTGGGTGGCACTGAGCACCTTCACGCGCACCACCACCAGCCTCCTTTTCCAGAACTCTCATCTTCCCCACTCCCAGCCCAGCACCACCCACCATTCTGCGTCGTCTCTGTAACATATCCCCAGCACGGCGTGCTCTCGGCACCCTCGTGGGAAAATCACTCGTACACAGCAGGGTTTATTCTCAGCTCCATTCGAGGCCGTTGGTCTCTGTGCCGAGCCACTTCGTACACGATGCCGCGGCCTTGTAGTGAGTGTTGAAGGGTGAGAGCTCCAACTCCGTTCTTTTTAAGGAGCGTTTGACTATTCAGAGTCCCTTGCGATTCCATATGAATTTTAGGTGCATTGTTTTATTTCTGCAGAAATGTTGGCCTATGATCTTACCTTTGGCTGTGGGGAGCATGGAAGCAGGAGATCACTAGGAGGCGCTTCAAGCAAGCTACGATGGTGCTTCCAAATGTCTGGGTGGCATTGGGTTGAGAGCAACCTGGAGGGACTTGGGGAGAGTCTGGATGGTGAAAGTAACAGCATTTAGTGCTGCTTTGGAGTTGGGTGAGGAAGAAAAGGAATCCAGGATGACTCCTTGGTTGAAAGTCGGAGGAAATGGTGGTGCCCATCTCTGGAACGGGAAGAAGGGAGACGGGGAGTCAGGAGTTTCTCTGAGGACGTGGGAAGTCCAAGATGGCTGGGGGACCGGCAGGCAGAAGAGAGGTCAGCTGCACCGTGGACGTCCAAGTGTGGGGGACAGGGGTGACTGCAGAGCTGGGGAGAGACAGGCATGTCAGCACCAGATGGGCAGAGCCCTGAGACTGGTCGGAGGACCGGGGAAGAAGAGTAGCTGGAGAAGGAGGTTGGAGAAGGCCGACTGCCGCGTCATGCCACACGTGGAGTCGGGGGGGGGGGGGGGGGAGGCAGCGAAGGCCGCCCTAGCTGCTCTGGTCTCCTCCCTGATGCTGAGCGCGTGCGCTCCCGCACTCCTTCCCGGGGCGCAGGCAGCCCGCGCAGGGAGCTGGGGGTAGCCTCTGCAAGTCGAGGGGGGTTGGGTGCCCCCACCACCCTGTGTGACAGAAAGCCAGGGGCCACGCAGCATCCACACACCAATGCCGGTAAACTTGTGCGGTAGCAGCACCCGGGGAAGCAGGTTGGCAGATCTTCGGCTGTTAAACGCGTTCGATGTGACCCAAGCAGCTCCACTCCCCATACTGAGCTAAAGAAGCGAATGCTTCTGCCCACACACAACCTTGTCCCTGAGCGTCCGGATCAGCTTCCTTCGTAGCGGCCTCAAAGTGGTCCTCACATGGACTGGAAACCCGAGGACGCCCAGCCTTGCGATGGACCTCGCCAGGGAGAGCTTCCAGTACAGCAGCCTGGATGGGTCTCCAAAGCGTTTATACTAAACCGAAGATCCAGACGCAGAAGAGTGTGTGACCCCGTCTGCGTGGCTTTTAGATCAGGCCACGCTACTGTGCAGCCCCCGAGAACAGACCCTCAGGTGCTTGCTTGGCACGGGGGTGTGGGGGCAACACTCTGTGTCCTGTGACGGGTGCTCACAAGGCTGTGTGTGTGTGCCAAGACGCATTCAACTGGACGCTTGAAACAAATGCCTTTTGTCACACAAAGTTCCTGCGTGATGCCCTGCTCTGAAAGGAAGGCACCAGCCTTGCTGTTCTGGAGCCAGTGGGGTGAGGGATGGAATCCAGGTAGGGGCAGACAGGGCGCCGTGGACGGTGGGAAGGGTCCTGCAGGAAACGTGCAGGGGCTGGGGAGCCCCTGGTGGGGGAGCCCCGAGGAGCACCGCGTGGAGGAGGGAGCTTCCCGGACGAGCTGACGTCGGACCTGGGACTTCACCACCATCATCACAAGTCATTCTTTTCTTGTTACCAAAGCAACACTTCTCAAGGATAGAGAAAAAGGAGAGAAAGCAGACATGTACAAGGAGGACGGAGAGCCTCCCGCCCCCGGGGGTGCGCCAATCCCGACCTCGCTTACAGAGCTGGCCTTTGAGACAAGCGGGAGTTCATGGCCACACAGAGAGGGAAGGGCATTCTGGGCCGAAGGAACAGCCTCCACAAAGGTGGGGGGCTGTCGAAGTAAGCTCCGTTAGGCTGCTCAAACCGGGGCGCGCCAGCTTTGGGGAGACAGACCCCCGTCAGCTGTGGCTGCAGCAGCAAAGAGAGAGAGGCCAGGACCCGAAATCCCCCATGAGGTGGGACGCGGGGCGGGGATGGGAAGGGGGCGGACCCGGCTCTGGTGGGCGAATTGCATGTTGTCCCCATGGATGTGTGCCCTCCAGCTCCCAGAGTTTAGCTCTTTGATGCCCAAACCAGAAAACCCTTAACTCCACCCGTCAGTGATGAGGTTTAGAAATAAATGGAGGAGGATTAGGCCCCCCAGGGCGTTCCTGTGTGGCCCACATGGCCAGAAGTGTCCCCAGGCCGCGTCTGCTAAATGTCTCCTAGTCGCTGACACGCCGGTTGTCTCCTGCTGGTGCCTATTACAGTGGATCCCTTTGTGTGTGTGTGTGGTTTTTAAGCTGAGATTATTCTTTTTTTTTTTTTTCCCCTAAGATTTTATTTGACAGAGCAAGAGAGCACAGGCAGCGGAGCAAGCAGCAGAGGGAGAGGGAGAAGCAGGCTCCCAGCTGAGCAGGGTGCCCGAGGCGGGACTCGATTCCAGGACGCTGGGATCATGACCTGAGCCGAAGGCAGAGGCTTCTCCCTCTGAGCCACCGGGGCTGTTTCGTGTTTCTAATCGGAACCGGGCCCTTGCCTGGGTCTGGGTTCATGGCAGGCTGGAAACCAGCAGTGGCTTGGGAGGGGGAGGAGGTGGGGGCCAGGGGTGGGGTGGGGTGTGGGGTGGGAGCCTGGGATCTGTCCCCGCTGAGAGCCAGAGGGCAGAGGGCGTTGTTCTCCAGTGCGGACCGGAGAGCGCTTGCCCCAGGCGCAGACACACCAGCTGCAGACCCTTCGCAGAGTCCTCACTGGCAGAGTCTGGACCTCTCCGCTCAGGTCCCTCAGGCAACTCCTGCTCCTCACGGCCCTGGCCAGCCCTCCCCTCCCTACCCCCACCAGTGACGTCCAGGAGCACTCTCTGTCCCTGTGGCTCATTGGGGGCGCTCGGGGTCATCAGTGCCCAGCTGGGCTTGTGGGTCTGTGCGGCGTCAGGCAGTGTGCTTTGGTCTCTGGGCACCCGCTTCCCGTCCCTATCCCAAGAACAGCTCCGAGGTAGCTGGCGTGAGGGTCCAGCAAGCCATGGTGTAAAGGCACCCACCCAACGCTGGGCTCAGAACACGCCATAGATACACATCCGTCTGGTCACGAATTGCGTATCTCGAGAAAGCGGCTCTCTGTTCTGTGTCCTCAGTTTACGCCGTCTGAGCCAGACTGATTGTTAACAAACGCCTGCTTCCCTCCAGGTATCCTGGCGTGGGTGGCATGCCTAGAGCCAGCCGTCTCTGTCCTTCTCATCTGGGCAGGAAAAAGGAGCAATCTGAGCGTGCGTTCTAAGTCACTGTGCAGCCTGGGGAGCTGGGAGTGAGCGAGCAGCCCGGGGTCATAGAAGACTAAGAGGAGACCCCGGCCCGAGTCCCCCCAGATTCCAGACAGGATTCTGGTCTAGATCTGTTCGCCTAGAATGCGTGCAAGCTGGGTTTACCTTTCTTTATGACAAGATGTTTAACTGTTAGAGGAATTCTTGCTTTTCGGATTTTTTTCTTATTTCTTTTGTAAACGGGTCTCTCTGGGGACTCTCGTACCTTGATGTCAATCAACAAATAAATGCTCAGGGGCGCCTGGGTGGCTCGGTGGGTTAAAGCCTCTGCCTTCAGCTCAGGTCATGATCCTGGGGTCCTGGGATCGAGCCCCGCATCGAACCCCGCATCGGGCTCTCTGCTTGCCGGGGAGCCTGCCTCCTCCTCTCTCTCTGCCTGCCTCTCTGCCTGCTTGTGATCTCTCTCTGTGTCAAATAAATAAATAAAATCTTTTTAAAAAATAAAAAACAAATGCTCAGGTAACTACAGTTAACACAGCGAGTGCTTTTAGGAAAAGCCGATCAGGAGCAGAGAGGGCGGGGTCACTGACTTAGAGTCCAGGCTGGGTGTGGGGGGCATGTTGGTTCCCAGAGGCCGTGTCATCAGGCCTCCCCATCCCCCAGAATGATCCAAAAGAAGCTTGAGTCCGAACCCTAGAGCGTGGGGGGCCGTGAAAATGCTGTACACCTCATTTCGGTTTGGAATCACGTCCGCTCCGCGCGGTTCCCCTGGTGGGAGCCTCTGCCTGTCTGAAGCCCTTTGGGGTTGTCAGTGAGTCTGCTTAATGCAGCCTTCCTCCCGCACTGGCTGGCCTGGCTGGGCTCCTGCACGGGTCTGCACTGACGCCCCGGGAGATCCCTTGGCAGAGGCATCGAAGGCCTTAAAAGGCTTTTGCCTTTCATCTGGGAACTCTGCCTCTGGTACCTTCTCTAAGGAGATCGTCTGTTATGCTTATCTGCAAAGACACTCGGAACACTCTTACTTATAGCAGTAACGGGAGGAACAGTTCAACTCTTGAAGGACCGGCATTTGGTTAAGTGACAGCGCTGTGGCCTTGACGGGGGTCTCGTGTCGTGGTTATACATAGAGACACACAAACACAGAATGTGGACCGTGTATCCCCAGGTCCCCGCTGCCTGTCCCCCACTAGCTCCTGTCCTTGGTCCGGTCAGTTTTGAGTTCGGGTATGGGAGGGGAGAAGAGCGAGGGACTCCTAATGTCGGGAAGGAGAAGTGCGCTCAGCCAGAAGACACGCTCGCAGCAGCAGTGGGACGGCTGCTCCCGTTAGTGGGGACTCGGGGTCCGTGGCCGTAGGCACCGAGTGCTTACAACCACCCCAACTGGGAACCTGGGAGTCTGGGAAAGCTTTTGGGAAATAATTTCTCACAGCTGTCTCAGGTTTCTGCGTGAATTCGGCATCAAGGAATATTACAGAATCAATAAGATATATCAAAGTGTCCTTAATTTTTTTTTTTAAGATTTTATTTATTTACGTGACAGAGAGAGAGAGTATGAAGCAGAGGGAGAAGCAGGGTCCCCGCTGGGCAGGGAGCCCGATGCAGGGCTCGATCCCAGGACCCGGGGATCAGGACCTGAGCCCAAGGCCGACGATTAACGACTGAGCCACCCAGGCGCCCCTATCGAAGTGTCTTTAAATAGAAACACACATGAGCGGAGTTGTTTATCGTCCAGCTGACGAAAATGTCGCGATCAGGGTCTTGAAGCAAACTCACCACATGTGACCCAGGAACACAGGTTCAGTGTTTAATTCAGCGTCTGCAGTGACTCTAACAACCGCCACCCGAGCCGAGCATCAACTGCGTCGTCAAGCAAAAGGAAACAGACGTGCCTGTGCTTTCGCGACCAGAAGGCTGTCCTCCCTCCCGTCTGGACTGGCGGCTTCTGTGACGCGGTGACATCTGGTCCTCCCGACCCCGGATCCCAGCCCCTCGGCGGTCCTGCAGTCCTTCGTGGGCTGGCTGCTGGCCCCTTGGGGACGTTCCTCACCTTTGTTGAGCCTCTGCTGCCTCACCTGTAAAATGAGAATAAGGTAGACTCGGAGAAGACACCGCGGTGGCCCCCGCCCCGGGGCCCAGTGCTGACCTCGTGCTCTTGTCGCGCTCCCTGCCGCCGAGCTACCCCCAGCAGTGGTCGACTGGTCAGTCCTCCCGCGCCCGTTCTGTGCAGGGCGAGACGGGCTCAGAACAGACTCGGGGCTCACACAGAGTCAGGTCGTGAAGCAGAGGGGCGCCGCGCTGGCTCAGAGAGCCTGCGACGCTTGATCTCAGGGTCAGTTCAAGTCCCTTACTGGGTGAGGAGACTACTTAAAAAAAAATGAAGAAGAAGAAGGGAGTACCTGGGTGGTGCAGTCCGTTGAGCATCGAACTCTTGGTTTTGGCTTGACTCAAGACCTCGGGGTCATGGGATCGAGCCCCACGTCGGGCTCAGCACTCAGTGTGGAGGCTCTTTGGGATTCTCGCTGCCTCTCCCTCTGCCCCTCCAGCTTGTGCCCGCGCGCGCTCTCTCTCCCATGAATAAATAAATCTTTTTTAAAAGTGGCGCTTGGTGGGGGGGGGCGCTCCTGGTTAAGTGTCTCAATCGGTGAAGCATCTGCCTTCGGCTCAGGTCATGATCTCAGGGTCCTGGGATCAAGCCCCGCATCAGGCTCCCTGCTCGTGGGGAGGCTGCTTCTCCCTCTCCCTCCCCGCGTGTGTTCCCTGTCTCTCTCTCTCTCTCTGTCTCATAGGCATAATGAAAATCCTAAAAAAAAAAAAAGAGAGAGAGAGAGAGAGAACAGAAGAGGCAGAGATAAGATGCAGATTCTGGGCGGGCCGACGTCAGAGACCGGCTTCTTTCTCCCGCAGGTCCCGTGTGGCTCAGTCCTCCTGGCCCTTTCTACACCTGTTTCAGACCCTCACAAGCCCTGTTCTGTTCGCCTTGGTCGCTGGTCCCCGCGTGGCCGAGCCCTTCTTCTTCCCCGAGCTGCAGTCACAGACCCACCGCCTTTACTGGAAGCTTCGGAGACAACGACTTCCCGTATCCCCTCCACGACATCCGTGTTCATGTGTGTGAGTTCCCTCCCCGGAGCTTACCCTGGGCAGGTTTGGTTTGTGTGTTTTCTCGTTCTTTGTCGGGTCTGGCACCAGCATTTCTGTTTGCTCTGAAAGCGTCCCTCTGGCTCGCCTCAGTGGTTGCTCCTTGTTTATAGACCAGTAGAAGGACATACATTGAATTTGTGGTTGCACGTGAGAGTGCAATTATGAAATATTTTTCTTCTTTCCCTCATTTTTAGATTTCTTGCAACATATTAAAAAAAAAAAAATGACAGCGTGCCTGGGTGGCACAGTCTCTCGGTTTCAGCTCTTGGTTCCAGACTCTTGGTTTCAGCTCAGGTGATGATTTCGGTGGCGTGAGATCGAGCCCCGCGTCGGGCTTTGTGCTCAGCACGGAGTCTCCCCAGGATTCTCTCTCCCTCTCCCTCTGCTCTTCCCCACTCATGGGCGCTCTCTCTCTCTACCCCTCCTCTCTGTAAAATAAATAAATAAATCTTTAAAAAAATAGATGGCTAAAATGTCAACCCTCACTCATCGATGTACTGACTTTTTGGCCATCCCTTGTCAGTAGGTCCCTTAGCCATCCAGGCGCATGTTGTGTTTGAAACACAACACCTGTGATCTCTTCTAACCCATGCCTGTGTTCGAGGGAGGGAATAGTACCCCGACATTTTATCCCACTTCAACCTTTGGCAAGTACAAGGCCAGCCTCATATTCTGGAAAGCAGTGACCATTGCTTGTTCGTGAGCCTGGCATGGGGCCGTAGTAGGTGCTCAGCAAATGTTCAGAGAAGGAGAGCAGCTCACTGAGTCAAGATATAGTTCCCCTGGAGAAGGGATTTAAGGCTCCTCCACGGTTTATTTCAAGGGATCCAAATAGAAATCAGAGAAATAAGGTTTTAAAGTTGATGAAAAAATGTCTTTCGATTGGGATGCCTGGGTGGCTCAGACGGTTAAGCGGCTGCCTTTGGCTCGGGTCGTGATCCCAGCGTCCTGGAATCGAGTCCCACATCGGGCTCCTTGCTCAGCCAGGAGCCTGCTTCTCCCTCTGCCTTTGCCTGCCACTCTGTCCACCTGTGCTCACTCTCTCTAACAAATAAATCTTTAGAAAAAATGTCTCTCGATCAACAGTCGGGGGAAATGCCGTGGCCACAAGGTCAGAGAACACTCTTCTCTGCGTGCTTTAAATCAGTCCACCCAGGGCTCCTCTCGGAAACTGTCTCCTCCCGTCTTATGAATCAACTATGTGCCTGTTAGTGAGAGCTCCCGCATCACCCAGGCAGGAGAACACAGAGCTCTGGCTTTGCTACGAACTTTCCATGGAAATACATTTTTTTGAGTGTTCTCTCCTGATCTATACTGAAGATATTGACTAAAGGTGATTCACTTCAGGAGCGAGAAGACAAGGGCATAAATCTGCCTGGACCAGCCCTGCTGCTCTAGGAGCGCGAGCGATCGTGCAGAGCTCTGGAGGAGGGCATCCACACGCTTGCCTGCTGGTTCTCCTTCACAGCATGTGGTAGGCTGGATTATGGCCCCCAAAGATGTTCCTGACACAACCCCAGAAACCCGGGAACATGTTAGGACGTGTGGCAAAGGGGAATTAAGGTTGCAGATTAAATTAGGTGGCTAATCACCGGAGGTTGACCTAGGGAGATTATCCAGTATTATCCAATGTGCCTGGTGTTATCTCCAGGTCCTTAAAAGTGCAAGTGGGACTCAGAGTCAGAATCATCAAAATCATAGACAGAAAGTAGAATGGCGTTTTCCAGGGGCTAAGGGGAAGGAGCTTTGGGGAGTTCATGTTTCATAAGTACAGAGTTTCGGTTTTGTGAGCCGAAGAGAGTTCTGGGGATGGAAGACGGTGACAGTGGCCTGACAGGGTGAACGGGCTTTCTACCGCAGAGCTGGATGATGACAGTGGCCTGACAGGGTGAACGGGCTTTCCACCGCGGAGCTGGACTTAGAAATGGTTCTAGACCAAACACTGTTCCATCGTAGTTGTTTTTTAAATTTTTTAAAGATTTAATTTATTTATTTGACAGAAAGATCACAAGCAGGCAGAGAGGCAGGTAGAGAGAGGCAGGCTCCCTGCTGAGCAGAGAGCCCGACGTGGGGCTCGATCCCAGGACCCTGAGATCATGACCTGAGCTGAAGGCACAGGCCCAACCCACTGAGACACCCAGGCGCCCCTCCATCGTAGTTTTTTAAACGGTACATTTTATTTATGTGAATTTTATCTCAATTCAAAAAAAAGAAGTGTGAGACTGAACAACCCCTTTTTCCTGCCTCTGGGTTTGACATATGGTGGTGTGCTGCCTGGTGTCACTGCAACCATCTTGGAGTCATGAGGGGCACTGGACCCACAGAGGGCAACCAAGCACTAAGACTGCAAGCCCCGGGGCCCTCGATGACAATGACGAGCCCCTGAAATAACGGACTTCCTCCTGACTTCTTGTAAAGTGATGTAATCCGTGTCCTGATTGTCAGAGCTGGTCAACAATCTTTCTGTTCCTTGCAGCCCAGAGCCTCCCTCCCAAAGCCCTGAGCACACTCTATACTGTCTATGGTCTCTCCTGCCAGAGGAGCAAGTCTTATTTCCGACTGGCCTGGAGCAAAAGGTGCTCCTGCTCTGTCTTCTCCTCTCATGCTCTCTCCTTTCTCTGCCCACCGTGACATCCCCAATGCCGCCTCTCTGGCTGTCCTCTCCGGCCCCTCCGGGAGCCTGTGTTAGGACCCGCTGAGGCACTGGCCCCAGGGCATCAGAGTTGACCAAGTGCCTCTGCCCCCTTCCCGGGAGCAAGCCCTGTACCTGACTGCAGAGCCCACTCGGGCCCCGGCGCGTGGTGGGTCCCCAGGCGTCACTTACTGAGCGGACGAAGGAGACGAAGCTCGCTTCGTTGGAGTGCGCGCGATAATGCCGAGTCTGCGTCGGTCAGGATGCGGGCAGTCCAGGCGGCAGTAGCAGCGAGCAGGCCTGTGTGCAGGGGCCTTGCACTCCACAGATGTCCCGAAGGAAGCATCCCGGCTGCAGTTTACAGATGTGGCGGGAGGCTCGTGCCCACGGTGACACAGCCGCCAAGCAGACCGGCAGGATTCAGACGCACGTCTCGCCAACTCTGAACTCTTTAAAAGAATACTAGTACCGGGGCACGGGGGTGGTGCAGTGCGGAAAGCAGCTGACTCTCGATTTGGGCTCAGGTCGTGATCTCAGGGTCGGGGGACTGAGTCCCGCTTTGGACTCTGTGCTCAGTGCGGAGTCCGCTTGGGCTTCTCTCTCCTTCTGCCGCTCCCCCGACTCACGCTGTCTCTCTCTCTAAATTAAATAAGTGAATCTTTAAAAAATAAAATGTTCAAGAGATTGCTAACAGCCACAGCGAACCCTTACGTGGGCGTCACTGTGTGCCAACAACCCTGGGGACCACTCTGCAGGGCGCTGTGTCAGCCCCTGCGCATAGACCAGGAAACTGGGAGCCAGAGAGGGGAATGTCCCCCAGCTGAGTGGTGGCGTCCTGCGTGGGAAGTCCCAGTGTGGGAGGCTGGGGTCATTGCGGGCCACTGTGGGCCCCTGCTCCCGGGGAGCTCTGGCTCATCGCACGGCGCCTCCCTCCCCCACCACTCCCAGCAGCAAGGCCAAGTGTGTACGGGCGGGACGTGGGGCAGAGGACACGCGTCAGTCCCTAAAGTGGTTTCGGCCTCGCAGCGGTTCACATTTCAGGCCAGTGCTGGGGTTGAGGGGGTTGGGGGAGCTCTTTGCCTGCCCTCGGAGAGCTCCCAGGCTGGGGGAGGAGGCGGGGCTGCCCCCACCACGACAGGTGCCCTGGGCACCTGAGCCGGGTCCCCTGAGAGCGGTGCTCAGGGCAGGGGGAGGAGTGTTCCAGAAAAAGGGACAGAATGGAGTGCATGGGGAGGACAGTGGGGAGGACGTGCTAATCCTCCACACCAGCCCCACTGGGAGCTCTGGGGTGAGTGTGCCTGGGCTCATGCTGGCCTCTCTGGTCTTTGAAATCTGACAGACCTGGTTCTGCCTCTTACTAGGACTTCGTCAGTGGACACACCACCTGCCTTCTCTGAGCTGTAGTTTCCCGGCGCTAAGTCCGGGGTAACCTGTCCACACAGGCCAGCGTGAGGACCGGGAGTAAACACGTCCAGCCCATCACGCGTTCCTAAATGCCGGCTATGTGCTGTCACCGAGCCTGTTCTCCTGGGGGCTGGCGTTGGCGTGCTTCCTGCCCGTGGTGCGGTGAACAGTGGCCCCAAGATGGGGGGCCCCATCCCAGAGGCTGTGGATATGCTCCCTCGAAGGGCTAAAGGGACTTTGCTGAGGGATCGAGCTCCTGCCTTGAGTTGGGGAGGTTATCCAGGTTTATCCGGGGGCCAGCACAGGCACGGGAGCCCATAAATGAGGAAGAGGAAGCAAGCGTTGGACAGGTTCGACAGCAGGGTAGGCAGGAGAGCTGGCGCAGTGGGAGGGACTCCGTGCGGATTTCTGGCTTTGGGGATGGGACAGGAAGCCTCTGGAGTGGACCTGGACCCCTGGAGCAGCCAGCAAGGGAACAGGGTCTCAGCCCTAAACCTGCCAGGACCTGAATCCTGCTGGCAACTCTTTCCCTGGTAGCTGGACTCAAGCATGACCCAATGGTAAGACAATAAATTTGAGTGGTTTTAGGCCTCTAACTTCATTTCAGTTCATTACGGCCGCGACAGAGAAGGAGCGCCGTCCGTGCGAGCCAGGGCTCGGTGCCCACCTCCGCCTTGAGCTGCTGCACGGGGCCCCAGCCGCCCGCCCTGCTCTCCCGAATCAGCTCCAGGACCATTTTCCACTGTCTCTGGCTGGAACATAGGCAGGACGGTGGAGCCTTGAAAAGGCCAAGCATATTTGGCTTTGTGCCCAAATAAAGCTCTGATTATGAGTGTACTTGCTTAAAAAGAAAAAAAAAGCCAAGTGCTGACCCACTTTTTCCTGACTGCTCGGGCTCAGACATGTCCCTCTAAAAGGAAATTTATTTCCAGTACACACTGTTCCCAGAGCTGACATCACCCACCTCAGCTGGAAGGAGAAGTACTTAAGAGAGCTCTCAGGGCTGGCCCCCAATGTCTGATAACGGAACAGAAGTTCTGCAAAAAGCTTGCTTTTTTTTTTTCCCTTTGTTTGTTTGTTTGTTTCTTTCTTTCTTCTTCTTCTTCTTTTTTTTTAAACTGCATCAGCCTGACCGTGGACGGGCTGGAAGTTTGGTGTGAGTCAGACCCTCTAGGCGGGAGAAATGCCTCATGGTGTCTGGCCCACTGGGCAAGGTCCCTGGGTGACCCTGCAGCTCTCCTGGCCCGGGCCAGGCCCAGTCAGGGGAGAGCATGGACCTGGAAGCTGGCCAGCCTCTGCATCCATATGGGTTCTCCTCTCACTCACGGGGAGACCTCGTGAGCAGCCTCAGGTCCTCCATCTGTCAAATGGGAGTTGTAACTGTTTCCTGTTGCTGGGGTAACAAGTCACCGCCACTCAATTTCTTCAGCAGGGCAGATGTGTTCTCTTAAAGTTCTGGAACACAGCAGTCCTGAAATCCAAGGGCCCATGGGGCTGGGTTCCCTCTGGAAGGTCTACAGGAGAATCCATTCTTTGCTTTTTCCGGCCTCTAGGGGCGTCTGCCTTCCTTGGCTTGAGGTCCCCTCCTCATCCTCACAGCAGGTAGAGCAAACTTACTTGAAGCTTCAAGTCATATTCCCGGGGCACCTGGGAGGCACAGTCGGTTAAGCATCTGCCTCTTGGCTTCGGCTCAGGTCATGATCTCAAGGTCATGAGACTGAGCCCTGCGTCAGCTCCCCATCCAGTGCAGAATCTGCTTCTGATTCTCTCTCCCTCTCCCTCTGTCCCTCCTGCACGCGCTCTCTCTCTCTCAAATAAATACATAAATTTAAAAATAAAGTCATATTCCCGTTCCCCTTCCTGCACCAGATTTTATTTATTTTTGACGGATTATCTGGCCTAGTTCCTTTTGATAAAAATATCTAGGGGCACCTGGGTGGCTCAGTTGGTGGGCAGCTGCCTTCAGCTCAGGTCATGGTCCCAGGGTCCTGAGATCGAGTCCCGCATCGAGCTCCCTGCTCAGCAGAGAGCCTGCTTCTCTCTCTCTCTCTCTGCCTGCTGCTCTGCTTACTTGTGCTGTCTGTCTCTCTGTCAAATAAATAAATAAAAACATAGCTTTAAAAAAACTACAAAAATTGAAATAGAAAAGAAAGAAACTTCCGAAGCCCAGAAATTCTTAGAATTAGAATGTTTTTCTACTTTGTTGACTTATTGCTAAAGTTGCTATTGGCACACAATTGACCAAAACATCACAAATATAAATTTTGAGAAACATTAAATTGACGTAAAAGTTTTATTGGAAATAAATCTCTTTTTTTTTTTAAGATTTTATTTATTTATTTGACAGAGAGAGATCACAAGTAGGCAGAGAGGCAGGCAGAGAGAGAGAGAGGAGGAAGCAGGCTCCCTGCTGAGCAGAGAGCCCGATGCGGGACTCGATCCCAGGACCCTGAGATCATGACCTGAGCCGAAGGCAGCAGCTTAACCCACTGAGCCACCCAGGTGCCCCGGAAATAAATCTCATAATAAAATAAATGTGTTAAAGTTATTTTATGAATCCAGAAGTACTTTTCTTAAGGTAAACGCTAAGCCCAAGATGGGGCTTGAACTCACAAACCCAAGGTCAAGAGCTCCACACTCCACTGACTGACCCAACTGATGCCCCAATATTTTTTGCTTGAATGAGAAAGACTGAACACCAGTCTTATCCCTCATTTTAGTTTTTGCGTGTAAATGTTGAGAAATAATACGTAGATGGTCCGTCCCTCTTGATTCTCCAGATCCCTACAACAAAAATCAAATGCAGATGTAAGACCAAAAATCATTTGTAGTGCTTGATCAGCTAACGGCTCCGTAGGACTTTCTCCAGTTTTGTTGAAAAGAAAGTAACTTAAAGTAGTCGGTTTGCAAAATGATTTGTTACCCGGTCATTAAAATCATTCACGCGCTCAGTTTCCGGGCCGACTACCAAGAGTTCACAATTTCATGGCAGCGCTATCAAGAGTCAGCAGGTGGCTCTTAAATATACTTGTTACTCTTTGACTAAGAGACATCCCGTTTAACCCAGAACACTCAGAAGAAGCTGGGAAAATTGAAATATTGTTAGTTCCGGCTCATCTTTGCCAAGTAAAAACAATAATGTTAATTTACAGTATCCAATAATATTTTGGGAAATGTCCATGAAACTAATTGTCTACGGAGTCCGAAGCATGGCTACGAAAATTTTTATAAAGTTACATGTGTGTGTCTACATATAACACTGAACGGTCAGAAGCAAAGTGAAACTTTTTTTTTTTTTACAAAAAGAAACTTGACCTCTTCATCATTGAAACCATGCCAAATAGGCAAATGAGTTACAGTCTGAGCTGGGGAGGGGTAAAAATAACTCACAGACCCTTTCTCACTGCTGAGAACAGTAAAGACCAACAAAAGTCTTTGTCGAAAATTGTTTCTCCCCGGCACACTTTTTACACATCTCAGAAGTTCTAATTGTAAAAAAAGAATTATTCAACGCTTAGAAATGAGGCAGAAAATTTACCATTTGCTTTTTCCAGCCTCTCAGAGCTCGAGTAGTGGAATTTGGGACTTGACTTGTGTTCTGAGGGCAAGCGTTCAATTCTAGAAATCTGATAGAAATGCAGGATTCTTGGCAAACCCATGTTGTGTGGTAGAGAGGCGAGCGAGCGGGAAGATCACAGTCTGGAACTACGACTTTGTTTCCTATTCACTTTGCAGTCTTGTTTCTGTATTAATTCTTCCAGGGGGTTTATATTTGCTTCTCCGTGTATCCTTTTTTGGAGACAGTTTTACGAGCTGTTTCCTTCGGGAGCAGCGAAGTTTGATAGAGCTTCATTGTGCGCATTTGCTACCAGCTTTGACTGAGTACCTTATTACCTCTAACAACATGTTCCCAGTTTAAGTGTGGAATTCCCGGAGAGCCGGATGGAATGAACGCCCCTGCAGAGACGGCCCAGAGCACGGACATTGCCGTGGACCCAAAGCGTCCCTGGGCTCCTTGCCAGTCAACGTCCGTCTTGGCCGCAGGCAACACAGGGTCCTTCCGTGGCGGGTCGGGACACCGTCTCTTCCGGAGTCTCCAGTACACGAAGGCATTTGCTCTTCCCTGTCGGACTTGCTCTCACCAGCACCCCGAGGACGGTCCCCAGCCCTGCAGCACAGACCGGTGCTTTGTTCCTTCCTAGTACTTTGTCGTGTCCCGTTTTCCTGTTACTTCCCATTTGTGACAGTTAGGAGTGAAGCCGCCGCTACTGTCCCAGAGCGGGGTTTTCGCTCTTCCTAAGAGGGGAACGACTGGATCCCACAGCAAGTGCACGTGCGGGGCATGGAAATGGCCAAACCTTATACCGGAGCTTTGGTAACACGTTCTATTCCTGCTCAAAACAGTTCTCTTGTTTGGGTGTCTGGGTGGCTTCGTTGGTTAAGCGTCTGTCTTTGGCTCTGGCTGTGATCCCAGGGTCTTGGCATCGAGTCTTGTAGGGGGCTCCTTGCTCAGTGGGGAGTCTGCTTCTCCCTCTCTCTGCAGCTCCCCCTACTTGTGCATGCTCTCTCTCTGATAGAAAAAGAAAAAAAAAAAAAATCTTCAAAACGTTTCTCTTGTTAACCTTTTGCCGGCCTAATGTACGGTGCCCCAGACAAGGATCTAGAAAGGGGACAGGTGGGTGTTGTTCCCTGACCCAGGCGCGCCCCGGGGGCTGAGCCTGGGAACTTCCAGGCAACTTCGGGGGAGCTCTCCCCAGCTCTCGCCTTTCCAGTGTCTGTCTCCTCGACAGTAGTGAAGCCGTGGTCTTTGGGCGACCCCGCTCCGGGCACCCCAGGCAGGATGTGGATCACCCTACTGGGCTCCTCCCCGTCTGCCTGCGCTGCCCGCTGCCCGACGCGTTCTTACCTTCTCCCAGTTTTCTAGCTGTGGACGGGGGAAGGGTCCATCGAATGCTGCCGTTCTCCCTGTATTTGCTTTTCGCCTTTTGAAAATTCTACTTTTACGTAACTGCTAGGAGCTAGCAGTTTACGGAGCTAAGGCCTGAGGTTTTGCCAGAAGCGCCGTTTCCACTTTGGACATTATCGAGTTTTTCTCTTGGCTCTTAGAGACTCTACCTCGGGTGGGGGTGGAGGTTCACTTCTCCCAGCACAGAGGTAGTCTCAGGGAATTCAACTTAAAGAAAGCGGGCATGCGGACATTGGGATTTTCAATGGGGAGACTGAGTCCCTTAAAACAAGGAGACAAGGCACAGATTTCTTAGTGTCTGTCATGTTGTAAGCAATGTAAGTGGTGGCTGTTACTAGCTCCACATGATAAAGTGAGTGAGCTTTACCTGAACGACTTTCTGTGGAGTGTGCTGCTTCCTCCCGCGAGGCCCTGGGGTCTGTATGCTGTCTTTGCTGGCCCAGAGTTTCCGGTTCTAGCCTGCTCCCCTGGCCTCCAGCCCGTATTCCAACATCACTGCGTTTTACTCACCTAACAACCTTCCGCCAAAGCCCTTACCCGTCCTGGTTCCTGTACTAGAGGTGAAACTCACAGACCCATGTGTGGGTCAGAGACTTGCCAACCACGGCACAGGGTGGGTGGGGGTCTTACAGCAGAGAGACACAGCAGGCTGGAGGGACCCCTGAGGACAGAGTCACTTCCTTTGCTTACAGAGTTGGAGTTGGGACAGTTGGAGAGGACAAAGGATTTGAGTTCATTTTTTTTTTTTTTTTAAAGATCTTATTTATTTGACAGAGAGTCACACAGCGAGAGAGGGAACACAAGCAGGGGGAGTGGGAGAGGGAGAAGCAGGCTTCCTGCCAAGCAGGGAGCCTGATGCGGAACTCGATCCCAGCACCCTGGGACCATGACCTGAGTCAAAGGCACACTTAATAACTGAGCCACCCAGTTGTTTGGACTTGGATTCAGATTCTAATCTGAATTCTGATTGGAAGAGCGTGCAGTGGGGATAGTAGGGAACAGAAAGAATAAATCTGTGAGAACCCAGAGGGGCGGGGGGAATGACATCCAGAAAACTGAACCAAGGGGTGAGGCTGGACGGGTATAGACCCGGAGCAATTTTTAAAAACCACCTTATTGAGATCCAAGTCACAAGGCACCCCAGGCGCCCATTTAAGAGGACCATCTGTTGGTTTTTAGTATGTTTAGTATTGCACGAAACCACGGGGAGCTGTTTTTGAAGCCCTTGTAAGGTCCTCTTGAAGGTGGCGCTCCTGGGGCTCCCTGAAGGGACTTTTAGGGGTCGCGTGGGTACATAAGGACTCACCAGGAGAAGCTGGGGCAGCATTTGGCTCCGGGCAGAAAAGAAAAGCTAGAGCAGGGTTCCCCAGGATTGTGAAGGAGGAAGGAGCCCCCCCCCCCCCCACAAGCTGCGGCTTCTGTAACTGAGGCTGTGCCTTCACATTCAGAGCAAAGGGGACACCAAGAGTGTGGCCCTGGACCAGGCTGGGCTCCCAGAAGTCCTCCCCTCCGGGAGTCTCAAGAGGCTTAACTGAGCCAGACGACTTGCACAGAACGGATTTCTTATGCTGTCCCAGCAGTGATCTCGATGAGAAGATGATGGGAGGGAATTGCTCTGCACGTACAAGCTGTTCTTCCCTTTCTCGGGCCACGGAACTAGCTGCTCTCCAAACCCGACTGTGCTTTTAAAAAATACACATTTTAAGTCCACACCTCTGGTGTTCTCGTTCAGTACCTCTGAGTCAGCTCAGGAAATCACCGTGTATTTTTAACCGCTTGGACCTTCTTTGGAATTCTCTTTTTAATGATTTTTCAACAACTGCAAACTTAAGTCTCAAGTACAGTGCGGGTAACTTATTCCTGAACCATTTTCGTGTATGTGGTTGACCTGTAGTCCCGAGACCCCTAAAAGGTGAGTGTGTATTTTCCACAAACAAGGACATTCTCCTGTGTGACCATAAGACAGCCACCAACTAAAGGGCATTAACATTGATAAGGTTAGCATCATCTGATCCTCAGAATGGCGTCAGTCAAGTCACTATTGTTCCTTTTTCTTTTTTTTTAGCAAAGTGATCTCGTCCAGGATCATGTGTGATTTTATTTGTCCCTTTTATTCTTCTCTAATCTGGAATGGTTCCTCAGTCCGTCCTCGACTTGCAAGACCCCGACACTTGCTTTCAAAGATCACAGGTCAGCTGTTTTTTCGGAATATCCTTAATTTTGCCTAATCTGTTGTTTCTTCACGATTAAACCCAAGCCATGCGTCTTTGGCATGGAGACCGCAGAAGTCATGCTCTGCTCCTGACTATGCTCTATCAGCCGCTACATGACTTACATTCGTCCTGTTAGCCTTGAATCAGTTTGATCTGAATCCTCTTTTTAATTTTTTCTTAAGTAATCTCTGCTCCTAATGTGGGGCTCAGACTTAGGTCTCCAAGATTAAGAGTCACATGCTCTACTGACTGAGCCAGCCAGGAGCCTCTCCTCTTTTTTTTTTTTTTTAATTGAGATGTAATTGACATGGAACGTTGTGTAAGTTCAAGGTGTACAACCTGTTAACTGATTCACCTCGATACTGCAATAGGGTGTTACTGTTGTGTTAGCTGGCACGTCCCATTCCCTGATGACCATTTCTTTTCTTTTTGTGGTGGGAACACTTATGATCTAGTTTCTCAGCAACTTTGAAGTATATAATACAGCCCTGTCGACTATAATCAACTCATTCATCTTCTGACTGCATGTTTGTACCCTTTGACCGACACCTCTGCAATTTCACGGACCCCAAGCCCCTGGTAACCACCTTTCTGCTGTTTCTGCAAGTGATTGGACTTGTCTTTCTTTGCTTCAGAGAAAGAAGTAAAGAAATGGTAAAAGTATGGATAACGGAGGTTAAAAATACCCTTCCACTTGATTGAAATGTTTTGAATAATTCCATCGATGTTGTTAGAGTAACTCAGATAAATCCTGTATCAAGTTGTCAGAGAGCAGAGACAGAGCCTCAGTCTTTCCTTTAAAAATTAGCCTTCATGCTTGGGGCACCCGGGTGACGCAGCTGGTTAGGTGTCAGACTTTTGATTTTGGCTCAGGGTCGTGATGTCGGGGTCCTGGGATAAAGCCCACCTTGGGCTCCATGCTCAGTGCTCAGTGGGGAGTCTGCTTGGGATTCTCTCTCTTCCTCTTCCTCTTCCCGTTCACTTTTTTCTCTCAAATAAAAAAAAATTTTTTTTAAAAAGATTTTATTTGACAGAGAGAGAGATCACAAGCTGGCAGAGAGGCAGGCAGACGGGGAGGGGAAAGCAGGCTTCCCGCTGAGCAGAGAACCCAATGCGGGGCTCCATCCCAGGAACCTGAGACCATGACCTGAGCTGAAGGCAGAGGCTTTAACCCTCTGAGCCACCCAGGCACCCCTCAAATAAAAATTTCTTAAAAATAAATTAGGCTTAATGCTGTAATATTTAAGATACACAAAAGGTATAAAGATTACTATATCTTGAATTATAATAACATGATATATAATATAAAACATGTATTTCCAACTGGATTATTACATATTACTTTATATGTAACAAAAAATGCAAAATATATAATGTAATATAATATGAATTCTCAAACCATCTAGTACAAGAATTCAGCTAAATCTCTTGTGAGTTCTTCCCTAGCTTCCGTCTGTTCTGAATTTGCCCAGAACTGACTGACCCAGGCTCCCCTGACAAACTGACAAAATGCAAGGTTTTGGAGGCAATTTAAGGCAATTAGAGGCACTACTAAGCTTGTTCCCCCACCTGGCGGCCGCACCTGGAATTGCAGTCACTCATGTTTCCCGCCCCCATCCCCACCTTCTCACAAGTTTTCTTAAAAATTCCCCCCCCCCCCCCAGCACCTGGGTGGCTCAGTAGGTTGGGCGTGGGACTCCTGGTCTTGCCTCCGTGCTGATCTCGGAGTTGTGGGGTCGAGCCCTGCATTGGACTCTGCGCTCAGTGGTGGAGTCCTCTGGGGTCCTCCCCTCTCCCTCTGTCCTTCTACTTGTTCACTGGTACACCCTCTCTCTCTCTGAAGTCAATCTTAAAAAATAATCTTTTTCTTAAACTTGATTTTGAAATGTACAATCTGAGAGGGGGCAGGGAAGCTATTGAGCCATTGAGTCTTCAGTAGGGTTCCAGGGGCACAGTTTAAGATATTTTTTAGGGGCGCCTGGGTGGCTCAGTGGGTTAGGCGTCTGCCTTCGGCTCAGGTCAGGATCCCAGGGTCCTGGTCCATCCTGGCATCCGGCTCCTTGCTTAGAGAGGAGCCTGCTTCTCCCCCTGCCCCTCCCCCTGCTTGTGTTCCCTCTCTCGCTGTGTGACTCTGTCAAATAAATAAGATCTTTAAAAAAATAATTTTTTAAAAATGTAAAATCTGATTTTCTTAAGTTGGATATATTATAACTGATCCCTAAATCTCTGGTTTTACAAGTGACCATCATGCACTGGTGAAAACACTTAAGTATTAGTTGCTCACATTTGTAACTTTTCAGTCTTCGATGTATGTAATGTGTGTGTATGTGTGTGTGTGTGTGTGTGTGTGTGTGTGTGTGTGTGTGTGTTTGGGGATGTTCTTCTTCACTGACTCCAAAACTTACTGCTAATATATGAGAGCCGCTGATGTAGATGCTAGCACAAACAAGAATCATGTCAATGTCAAATTAGTGTTTCTAATTATACTCTGTGAAGCAGGAAACCTCTTTATTAATCTGTAAAAGAAAGGAGCATAACAGAGTAAATAATACTTCTGATCACCTATTAACTGCTAGCTGATCACG
Organism: Mustela nigripes; assembly: GCF_022355385.1. Classification (NCBI taxonomy): domain Eukaryota; kingdom Metazoa; phylum Chordata; class Mammalia; order Carnivora; family Mustelidae; genus Mustela; species Mustela nigripes. The sequence continues at coordinate 194,555,358 of NC_081559.1, read as the reverse complement.
TCATTTCTGAGAAAATGTCACAGTGCATTTGCATCGTTTGAAATATAGTAAGTTAGTCATTACCAAGCTGTGTGATAGTCATTCTTGAGATTCCTGTGGATGTTAAATTCGCCGGTGAAAGTCTGGTGGGAAAAAGCTCATTATGTAATTTCAAAGTATCTTTTCACCAATGAGTCATTAATCGCATCAGAAGTAGTCATGGATTTGCAGAGGAGAGAGACAGCCATTCCACCTTAGCCAAGTGGTCCAAGTTATCCCTTTGGGACAAGCCAACAGTATGTGCCCACTGACAACATACGCACAGGGCTCGGCTTACATCGTTTCTATGGCATTCTGCAAAAAATACATAATCTGAATTTATTCATAAGAAAGGATTAGATGAGCTCAAATTGAGGAACATTCTAGAAGACAGCTGGCTTGTATTCTTCCAGCACGTTACAGACATGAAAGAGGCTGAGAAACCGTTCCAGATAAAAGAACACTGAAAAAATGCAGGACAACCGATGGCTCCGCAGGGTCCTGGACGGGAAACGGCTCTTGAGCACACAGCTGGGGTCTACGTATAACCCAGCACACGACTGCAGCATACTTGTGCACCAGCACACAGCTGGGGTCTACTTATACACCAGCACACGACTGCGGCATACTTATGCACCAGCACACGACTGGGGTATACTTATACCCCAGCACAGGACTGGGGTATACTTGTGCACCAGCACGCGACTAGGGTATACTTATGTGCCAGCACACGACTGGGGTATACTTATGCGCCGGCACACGACTGGGGTATACTTATACCCCAGCACACGACTGGGGTATACTTGTGCGCCGGCACGGGACTAGGGTATACTTATGCGCCGGCACACGAGTGGGGTATACTTATACCCCGGCACACGACTGGGGTATACTTATGCGCCGGCACACGACTGGGCTATACTTATGCGCCAGCACACGACTGCGGCATACTTATGCGCCAGCACACGACTGGGGTATACTTATACCCCAGCACAGGACTGGGGT